>NW_026882166.1:0-38313 GCF_032173495.1 Musca vetustissima | reverse complement strand
CCATTAGAATTGTTGATATTTCTTCCATATACGCCCTCTTACTTACATCATATTATTCGTGGTCAGAATAGCAGACAAAATACAAAACCGAACCAAAATGCAAATTTTGAGCTGTACTTGGGCTACAAACGAGCGGACCAACTCAGGTAGTCGAAATATGACGATCAGTATACTAAGAGGGTTAAGAACCAACAACAAACAATCTTGTTGCTTACATATGTACATAAATGAAATAGTATATTCGCCTAGTGATAGTATATTCGCTCGTATTTTTTTCGTTCCCAAAAATGTTAAATATATTTTAAATATTTTTAACAATATTTTAATTAATTAATTTAATAATTTTCTTCTCGTTTGTTTCTTTTTTTCAGAAATAACAAAGGGACTGCAAAAAGCTGAAATTTGATGAATTTGTGTTATAACAATAAATAAAAAGAAAACAAACAAAAAAACAGAAAACACACTTAAAAACGAAACTACAGAAACCCAACAACAAAATATCAACACATAAGGACTAAAGAGACAGACAAAAATAAACATGCAACATGATGTTTACCCCCCATAAAAGTTATGTAAAAAAAGTTACAAAAAAAATTAAAATTGATTACTGTAAATCAAAACATTCAAATGTTACAACAACAATAAAAAACATGTAAACAGCATAACAATTGTTTTATTTGCCTTATTTTTGGGATGGGAGAGGTTCATACTTTTAGAGTAAACCGTAGAATGTCTAAACGTTTAAATAAAATATGATATACAGTGAGTGTAATAAGTATTTTGCCTCAATATAAATTTGACAAAATTCTAATATACACGCCTAAAGCCAGCATACTAAAGATGTAAAATGGATTATGTATAATGGGATATGTTTGTGGATATATTTAGATCTTATTTCTGCAAGAATCACTGCGAAAGGCCTATTGGTCACGAAGATATCGGCCAAAATATATACCAACCCAAAAATGATTATCACAAAAAAGTATTTTGCTTTTTATTATAATTTTTGAAAAAATCATTATATAACACACACTTTATCTTTTTATATTTACCATTGCGGGTAACCACATACTAAAAGCGATTTGGGTACGATTTCAATAAACCACAGCATTTTTTTCGCGAATATTTTCTCACATTTACGTTCAATACATTCTCCACCAATTTTTCATTTACTATATGGTAATTTCTCGTCCTAATCTCAAAATGAGAGTATTAGAATTAGTCGTCGCGGCTTCAAAACATCCCAAATAAGATTAGAATAATAAAAAGGAGGTCTTGCAAAATAAATCGCGAGGACAGGACCTTAAAAACTATTAAAACCAAAATCCGACAAACAAATTATTAAAAAAATATCGCGAAACCCAATTTTTCTGACTTTGAAAACTTTATGGTTCATTAATATTGATCTAGGAACCAATATATGCGATGAAAATAGCAATAAGGTGGTCAGAATTTTTAGTGACACAAAAGTTTTTGGGCCAGTTTGGCTGACAAGCCAATGTATTGTCATAGGTGATACCATGTCGGATATTGGTTGAATTGTCCCCGAATAATATAATTTTTGATTCCATTTCGACAGCCGGAAGAGAGATCCAAAAGTCGCTCGACAGTTGAACTTGCAACTACCAGGGATAAATCCATTTAACTATTTTTTTGTTCTCACATCAATTCCCCCTTTATTCTCTCCATACTCTTTCATTAATTTCTTCTATGGTAGTTATATAAAAAAGAAAAATAATTTCACTCGTTTTTACATCATTTATTGGAGTAGAAAACATTTGATTTCTCTTTTTTAGCTTTATTACTTAAATCGTACTCTTTTGTGCATTAATCTAAGTTGGTACTCTAAATATTAAAAATACGTCAAAATGGAAAAGAAACAATTGTCTGCAATAAAATTCTACAAAGCAACATGTACACGACAATTAGTATATATTGACAAGTGTAGTTTTGGAGAACATCATCCTAATCATGAAATTAAGTGTAAAATATATTTGTAGGTAGGTAGGTATTGTGAAACAACGTATCTAACATTAAAAGCTACACTGATTATTTATCCAGGAATTGTGTCAAATCAAACATGTAGACATTGGAAACCAAACAATCACCATCCTAGAATGACAAAAACAAAAATAATAGATTCCATATTAATACTGAGAAAATGGGATATATGTATATCGACTACTTACACCGGGTGTAATACCAACTAATGCATCGGCATGTCCATAGAATTCTTCTTTCAATGAAATAACAATTGTCTGCAAATTGGTGGTATGATCTCGTATATATGAGGCAACTTTGCCAATATTCGTATTATCCAAAGCAGCGTCAATTTCGTCAAGTACAAAGAATGGAGCAGGTTGATAGCTGAAAGAAAGCAAAAAATTTGCATCATACGTACAAAGAATATATCATTGCCAAACTCACTTGTGTATGGAAAATAGTAAAGCTAAGGCGGCAATTGTTTTTTCACCACCACTCAAATTGCTCATGGGCTGGAAACGCTTGCCCGGTGCTACACAATTATAATTAATACCATCTAGATAAGGTTCTTCGGGATTATCGGGACCCAAATATGCTTGGGCGGCTTCATTGCGTGCAAGTTTTTTGTAAATTCCATCAATAGCATCGGAAATGTGATTACAACATTGAGTAAAACGTTCGGAGCGTTCATTCTTTACACGCTCAAATGCAGCTTTAGCTTTTTTCGCTTTGCGTCGGGCATTTTCGAACTCTTCATTTGTCAGTTGGACCTTTTCGGTGACAGCATCCAGTTTCTGTACAGCTTTCAGATTTGGCGTCTGTATACGTTCCAAAACATCCAACTTTGCCTGAAGATCTTTTTGTAAAGTTTCATTCATTTTCTTGAAACTCGAATCGTCTTTTAGCTTGCAAATTTCACGCGGTAAACTCGAATAATCAACTTCAATACTGAAATGAATTATGACAAATTATTGAATGGTAAATAACGACTATGTCATGAATGTCCTACTTTGTTTCCTTGTCCACAACTGCATTTGCAGATGTTGAAGGTGTATTACTGTCAATTTCGCCACCTTGACCGACACAATCGTCCAGCGATCCTCTCAATAGTGGAATAGCAATACAATCCATCTGTAAATGAAGAAATTTATATCGATTTGCTATTTATATTACAAAGTGCAATGTACCTTTGCCTGCATCAACAGATTGTGACGCTCATTTTTCTTTGTTTCAATTTTTGATTCAATCGACGACACCATAGAGCCCACATTGTGAATTTCCTTGGCCAAGTTGGCAACATCTTTTCGTGCCTTAGATATTTCTTCTTCCATATCATCGACCGCTTGTTTCTTCTCTGCTTTGAGTTGTTTCAACTTTTCCATTTTCTCTTTATCCTCATCGATTTCACTCAAGTACCGTTTCTCAGCAGCACGTAATTTTTCCAAGGCATCTTCTTCATCCTGAACACTACGTTCCCAACGATCAACATTTTCTATAAGACAAAAAAATTCAAGTCTCTTAGAATTTGTTTGAAATAAAACTAAATATGATTATACTTCTTGTGTCCTTTTGTTTTTCAAAATCCAACTGGGTGTTGATAGCATCAATTTGCTGTTCGAATTCGGCACGTTTGCGGGCCCTTTCCTGTTGCATTACCAATTCGCGTTCCTCGTATTGGCGAATATTTTTAACGCCTAAACGGCGACAGAAGGCAGCAAATACTTTATCTTCTACATTATTCATGTTCTCTTTAATTTCCTGAATATGCTCCTCACGTTTCTCCATGCGTCTTTCGATTTCAGTAATTTTTGGCTGTGAATGAAATTATTACTGAGTATAAAATGTATTTATTATAATACAAACACCTTACCCCAAATGCATCTAACTGACTTTGAACTTGTTGCAATTGTTTATCAAATTGCTGTATCGATTTCTTTGAAGATTCCAAATCCACCATACTGTATTTTAAACGATTTTCAAGTCCCTAAATATATATATAGTTCAAAATTGAAATATGATCTCTTCAAAGTTGAATATGGTAAAACCTTACCTTAATTTGAGATTCCACAGTGGCCAATTCACTTTGCTTACGGGATTTCTTTACTAATTCCTTGAGCTCCTCGCTCAATTTCTCCTTTTGCATTTTCAGTTGGGCCATATGTTTTTCGTCCCAACGCTTAGCTTTCCGGGCCAAATCATGACTACCACCAGATATTAGACCAGATTTCTGATAAAATGTACCATCCAAAGCCAAAGCATCATAGCGAGAACGATCCAATTCATAGGCCACTTTCATAGCATCTTCAGGTGTTTCACAGACCAAAGCATTGCCAGTTGCAAACAGTACAGCGCGTTCAATTTCTTTCGGTTCGAATTTTAAGACATCGAATACAAGTTTTACATTGCGTGGTTCGCTTATGTTTCTGAAAAATAAAAAATGAATGAAATGAAAAAAAATCCGTGTAGATCTGTGTATGGGAAATGCATTTACCTTAAACGTTCCTTAAGTGGTTTAACTTGCAAATAATCGAGTGGCAAGAATGTTTCAACCTCCAACATTTGTTCCTTAAGTATCTAAATGTTCGATAAGGAGAAGAATAATTTTAGTTTATAACAAGAATATATACATGTGGTAACCAAATTACCTGAATACATTGGCGAGCAGTTTTTTCGGTATCCACAATAATAGCTTCCATAAATTTACCCAACACTTTTGTTACAGCTACATTGTAACGTTTATGGGTCGGCTGACACATGTTTATCATTCGATCATACTAAATCAAAAAAAGGTGTTAATGTTGGTATTAATGCTAATAATTACCATTACATACCACACCCGGCACTTGTTTCTTAAAGAGTTCCACAACTTCTTGTTTCTTTTTTCTACGAGCATCTTCATGTTTATCACTTCTGGCATCACCCAATTGATCTCTAACATCTTCAAGTATGCTTTGTATTTCGGCAATTTTCTCCTTTGAGCAGCCAACATCACGTTTCAATTCATCTTTGATGCGATTCTGTTCTTCCAAGGCAGCTTCTGATGATTTGATATGATCCATTAATTTGTCACGTCTTTTAATGGCCTCCTCACGTTGAAGTGTTAGTTTCTTCAGGGCTTCCTCAACCGATGCTCGACGATTTGTTTCTCCATCGAGTAAATCTTGATCAGATTTTTGCTCTCGATTAACAGAATCTAACTGGGAACGATACTTTGTCGCGGTAGCTTCTGCTTCCTGTTTAAGACTATCATATTCCTGAACTAGCCCTTCTTCCATGTGTACACTTTTACCACGTCGCGTTGATTCATTTGCTATTTCATCCTCAAATCTTTTCTTTAGTTGTTCTATTTCATTCAGTTGTTTCTCCAGTTTGCGTATATCCTGTTGATGAGCATTGTCAGCTTCTCGTGCAGTTTCGAGAGTTTTGGCCAAGGATTTCAACTTTTTCTGACAATGTGCAACTTTCTCTTTGGCTTTAATATAGAGCGGATGTTTTTTATTCATCTGTGTCTCGAACTCACGTATCTCCTGATCTACTTTAGCCAAATCACGACTTAATTTTCCGGATTCTTTCTTCTTTTCTTTTAGAACATCGTCCACTGCAGCTTTGCGACTTTCCACTTCTTTAACATCCTCTTGTTTTGATTCCAACTCTTCGTTTAACTTCTTAATATCTTTCTCTACATGATATAGACGAAATAATTGATATTCAACCTTTTTCTCATTCTGAAATTGGGATAAAATTAAAATTATTGTTCTCAAGATCTGCTATTTGACATGATTGCTTACATATTCATTTTTCAAACGGGCATATCGTTCCGCTTCCATCTTCTCGTGTTTAGCTTCCTTTCGTTCAGCCGCAATGCCCTTCTTCTTTTGATATGTAAATTGTGTCTCCTCTTCGGCCAGTATCATTTCTTGTTTAAGACGATTATAGTCTTCCTTTAGTAAGCCAGACCTGAAATATTATTGATAAAAGGTTTGCATTAATTTCATGTACTTATCTGAAACTTTAGACGAGAGTTGGATCATTCTCGATTGGGCATAGTGCTTAAAATACTCACAAAAAATATGAAGAAAAGCACTATGTAAAACCTATCCATATATACATACCCACTAATCTCTTCAAATAAAGCTGTTCTCTCCTTGGGTGTTTTCATTGCAATATTTTCAACTGCACCTTGGAAAACTAAAAAGTTCTTCGCCTTGACATTAATGCCCATCTTTTCCAGTCTTGCCAAATATGATGAACTGGATACGCTGTTCCCATTTATTCTATACTCAGAAGAACCACCAATAACTGCACGTTGGAAATCCAACTGGTAGTCACCATTGACAATAAATTTCGCTGTAACATAACAGCTGCGTGCCACAGGTCGTCCAATCGATGAGCCATGTATGAGATCGTTCAGACGTTTTACACGCAAACTAGTGGTTTTCTCACCCATAACAAAACTGATGGCGTCCATGAAGTTGGACTTACCTGCAATACAAAAAGAAAAAACAAGCTTTAGACCTGAAATATGTTGCAGTGCTTTGGCAAACATACCTGAACCATTGGGGCCAATTACTGCGGTAAATTGTTTTAGTGGACCCACAAGAACATGACCTCGATAGGATTTAAAGTTTTCCATTTCTATATACTGAAGGAATGAGGCCTCAATTTCATTGGGCGGTGTGGTTTGATTGACAGATGTTAGTGTCACATCGGCAGCATTCTCCTCCTCCGCCATTGTGGCACACTTTTATGTCACAATATTGGAAGTATTGAATTTATTGACTGTCGTACAATCTTCTGAACAATTCTAGCTACTTTATTACCGAAATTGCAAACAATTTGTTGCACTTTACAGAAATTGTGAAAACACAGTAAAAGGACGCGCTATAACTAAAATCGTTCCACAAAGAAATAGTTCACTTTAACGGTTCTCTGAAATGAACATCGGAACTAGATACAGTTCATGCACTTATCTAGTTCCACTTGTTCTTCGATAATGTTTTTCCGTTCAGTGGAAATATTAGGTCGCAACCTTATACATTGCGTTTGCATACATAAATCTTGTACTATAATAGCGCCTTTACATTCGGCAGTTTTTAGCTGAGAGAAAACCAAAAATACGTATTTGGGAAAATAAAAAAATAAATTTTTTTAAATATAATTCATAGGGAATCATTAATAAAATATATATACCTTGTATTATTGTACCATGGTAGGACAGCTTGAAGTGAATAACAAAAAAGCAACTATGCACGTGTGGTCTCTTCTGCCAAAAATAAATATACGCAACAAGTGTTTGTGTTTATTTGGCATTTTTTCAACACAAAACTGAATACGCGAAAAATGAATGAAAGGTTATGGTTTCTTCCCAAAATCCAGTAGGGAATACCACCAAATGTGTGTTTCATCCATAACAAAGTAATTACTTCCAGACGAACGTGTTCAAAACTTAATTTTCATTTCAATTAAATTTAAAAATATTTCAATTTATTTTGAATTTATTTTACATTGTATTCAAAACAATAAACACATATACACAAAATATGTATTTTGATTTGATGGAACAAGCCACCTTGAGAAAAAATTTGTAATCAGTTGGTAGCTGTGCCCTACCTTGTAATAATTATATTGACTAATTGCACCATGGATGCTAGTATTTTTTTTCGTTTTTCTTTGAAATTATTAAATATGGTATACCAAAATATAGTGCTGACATTAAGTGGAACAAATCAGCGGCCCGATTTAGAACTAATTTAAGCTCACGCTTCCTTGTCGTCACTTGGGGCATTAACAAATATTCCGTCCCTATAAATGCATTATTATTGCACTTTTATTAATAAAAAAAAATAATCGAAAACAAAAAATATTTTAAGTCGAAATGAAACGTTGACAAATAGTTTTGACAATTTACTTTACAAATAATAAAGAAAAAAGTTTAAAACCATATGATTGCCACTTACACCTTATTAAATACACCTTGGTTTTTGCATTCTAACAGAAATTTTTGAAATAATTTTGTACCTTGAAGTATAAATCAAGGAAAATCAAGCAAACTCAACAATATTGTTTTTATATCTGGCGGAACAAGTCATTACGTAAATAGTTGCATTTGTTTTTTTTTTTAATTTTAATGCTGCAGCGCATTTGGTTGTTCATCTATATATATTCTAGCTGCAATTATTGTACATTAATTTGATGATAAATCGTACGTCTTATTAAATGACCTACGAATGATAATTTTCACATATATTTGTTTAAAAAGAAGTTGATCATTTATTTTCTAATTTCACTTAAATATTAATAAAAATATTACAAAAAAAATATCAGTCGAAAGTTGACTTACCTGTCCCTATTTTATAGGGATCAGATGATATATCGTCACTATACATCACATTCATTCGTAAACATTACGTTTCTTCATCCATTTTGTTTATATCCTAATTTTTTATCTGTCATTCTATACTGTCTCCTCTATTCTTAGCAAGTGGAACGTTTTTAAATTCGGTCGGTTGATTTCATTAATTTTCTGCTTACAAGTAAATGTTTTAATATCTGAACATTTGTTTAAATTAAGTGAAATTCCAGTCAAATAACGGTATTTCAACGTTACAAACATGAACAGGTCTTCGATGACAATTCGTGAGAAGCTAGACTTACTAAATGATGCAAAAGCCGGAATGGATAAACCTGCACTGATGGAAAAATATAAATGTGAGAAAAATGCTGTTTATCGAATCCTGCGGGAAGAACAGAAAATTCGGCAAATTGGACTAAATTTGAATTCAGAAAGGAAACGCAACCGTAAAAGCGTCCATCAAAATGTTGAAGATTTCCTCAATATTTGGGTGAGGAGGCAACAGAAACAAAATAGGCCATTGACACGAGATGCCGTAGTGAAGGCAGCTCAGGAGATTGCAGAACGTTTAGGTTCGAATTTTGTTCCGTCATCTACGTGGATAGTCAGATGGAAGAACCGAACAAACGTGAATTTGGTTCGCCCAACTAAGAAGACTGAAACCGAAAATAAAATCGAAAGCGAAGATTTTGATGATCTCATGCAGGCTGATGTGAAGAAAGAGCTGGGCGACATAAGTTGGGCAAACAACTCTAATGAGACATATCACAATTCTATGGAAGATTATGATGATCAAATGGACAATGAAGATATGATCTATCATTGTCCAAAAGTTGAACTTTCCGAATCATACATTTACGATTATTCTGAATCTGTGGCGGACGTCGAGCAACCTACAAATCAAGAGAGCTCCATACCAGAAAGTGATATTTATAGTTCATCACCGGCTACAAAGAAGCAAAGTTGGATCAGTCAGTTGGTTCTCACACAATTGGATAGCATACATCCAGATGATAGAGGTGATTTCGCCTGGGAAGTACATAAGTTGATTCGGAAATATCAACATAAAAATAAGTTGAGGATGAAAGAACATAAATAGTTGTCTTCAATTCATTTCTTAATAGTAATAGACTATTTTTTTATTTCCAATATACCTATGTTTTGTAATGAAGATACCTTCAATTTTGTCCAAAGCCATATTTTTAATGACATTTTGATTGTTGTAATTTTTATTAATCAAAGTCCGTTGATTAATAAAAATAAACATGTTTTAATAACATTTTATATTAATAAGAAATTTAAATTTGCGAAATTAAGAAAAATATAAATATATGCAACAGGTTGTTTTGTTTATTTGAATGTTCTTTATTAAATTAACTTTTATTAAATAGGAAAACATATCGCGATATTAATGGAAAGTCTATTTTTATATCCAGTGGTTTAAAATACTAGTTTTCTTAAAATTTTAATAAACCCTCTAAAGTGTGGTTGTTATAAAGATTATTTTGAGTGATTTTACACAGAAAATGCAAAAATCTTTTTGAAATTAGTTTCTATTTCTCCTTTATAAATTCGAAAAGTTGTGGGCTGTGATCGAAATTCAGCTCCCGAGGTAACAATTGCCGCAGAGATAGGCCCAGCCGACTCAGGCACCTGCTTCGCGCTCGCTACCTTTGGCGCATCCACCAACAGCTGCCTAATTGTTACATTGGATATCGGTTTCGACAATTCGGCAGAGGGAGGTTGAGCCTTATCACCCTTCTTGGAGACCTTTTTACGGGCTCTCCGTCGGGCTGACATCGGCAGTCCCTTACCCTACGTCTTCGTGGATGCTGGTGTCTGAGACGTCTCAGTACTCAGTTTACCCTTGGGAGGTACTAAGGGGTTAGACGTCTCAGTCACCGGCTTCCTAGATGTGCTAGGACCTCCAACATTTTGCTCCTTCTTTGAAGTGACTACCGTGGTGGTCTTCGCACTAGGTCTAGGAATCCTTTCAATCAAGAAGTCCCTCGCAATATCATTCGGATAGTTCCTGAGGTGCTTTCGAATGAATTTGAAGTTCCTCTTGATCAAAAGGAACTCATTTTCACTCACTTTAAGAGGTAATGAACCTGACATTCTCACCTTATTCTGAATGAATAGAGAGAAACAAGGAATGTGGGATGCGGATTCGAAGGTGGTTGAAAAACGATTCGTGTTGCCTGCCATATTGTAATTTAAGTTGTAATGTGCGTTGTCACATTGCAATTTAATTTTGTAATATTTTTCAATATTTGCGAAAAATTCGAACATAAAAAAGCATGCACAAAATATCAAAAAAAAAAAAATAATTTTGAAAATTGTATCTTTTTAGATAATATATGAAAAGGTCTTAACCATATATTATATGAGGCCTATTCCAAAAGATAGACAAAATTATGTTTTCAATATCATCTTTTGGAATAAAATGCATATAACCATTCATCCAGAAAATTGTGTCTGTGTTGCGACATATGTCTGTGTTGCGACATATGTGGTTTTGGGTGAAATTCATATGTGGTTCTGGTAAAATTTTGTTGGATTTGGACCAGTATTTACAATTTCAAAATTTTTCAATAAGTAAACAAAAATTTTTACCAATATTTCAAAATGGTGAATTCTGATTGGTTGAATTTAATTAGCTTCAAGTTTTGTATGTCACGGCGAATCATTTATTTTTCGCCTTGTTAGCAAAGTTGACATATCATGTTCCCAATTCGGCGATGCGGCTACCTTATTTGAAAAGAGAACGATAAAAATTGCCGAAAGTAAACTCGCCTAATCTAAATCAGGACATAGTGAGTGTAATAAGTATGTTGCCTCAATACAAATTTTACAAAATTCCAATATATACCTCTAAACCCAGCATACTAAAGATGTAAAATGAATTATGTATGATCGAATATGTTTGTGGGCATATTTAGATTGTATTTCTGCAAGTCTCTCTGCGAAAGTCCTAGGGTCACGAAGATATAAAAAAGATTTTTTTTAATAAAATGGCAAAATTCGCACTGAACGATGTCAATAACACAACGAATAATGGGAAGAAATCTGCGATTAAATTAATTCACAGTTTATTATTTCACTACATAATTGTGTGCCGTATTTAATATCGATATTTTATCTCCCTAAATTCTTAAAGTGTCCAATTATTTTATGATATGCTACTCCTCCTTTATTTCGTCCTTCAAATCATGCACACTATGAATTTTAGAAAAAAATGTATTATTATTGCTGTTTTTTCATAAAGTGTTGGCGGGTTATTTTTCATTTTTTTTTTTTTTTTGAGTATGTGTTTTCCATAATTTTTAATATTTTTTCTGGAAACGTGAAAAAAATCGCTGCGAGTGCTCTTTCAGAATAACTTTAAAGGGAAGAGCGAACAATAAGGCTGATAAATTAGTGAACATTATAAAATTGATCGATTGTTGTTGATTTTGGAACAATTCTATTATAATCTTATATTGAGAATGAATTTTAAGCCATTTAACGGTAATTTAAAAATTATTAACAGTTACGGTTACGTTACGTTTACAGTTATCTAACAAACCAGCGATTTGTAAATTGTTTAATATTGAGAAAATCATACGACTGTCTGTAATAAAACAACAACAACAAACACTATACTAATACTATTTCCGATTGACCGATGTGTTGCTGTATGCGATATATTGCAGAGCAGATATTGCTAACAATAAAATCAGTACTATTTGTATTGCTGCGCGCGAAAGTCACGTTGGCGCTCGGGTAAAACAAAAGCAAAAAAATCGTTTTTTGTAACATATAATAATTTTCAAAAAGAAAATACTGAAAAATTAATTGTTTCATATACATATGTAATTTTTTTCGTATTCAATTTTAACAAACCTTAAGAATAGCCGCAATTTAAATTCGTGGTTAAACAAATTAAATTATAACGTTTTTTTATTAACACAGTGCAATAAAATTAATTCAGAATGGATCATTGTAATGGAAATAAATCATTAAACATTGCCCCTAGCGATCGTCAAGGGCTTTGGAGCACGAGTGGTGATAATGATGTTCCCGGCAGCGTGTCGGGCCTCCAGCGTTTGCAGCACAAAAAGTTTAATAAGGTATGTGGGGTTATAAGAAATGCATATCGTTTGCATACAGAGGAATGCATTCGAAAGGAAATACGAATCTTAAGATGGGTCGCTTGATAGTGTTTGTATTGTCGACAACAAAATCAACTTGTATTTTTTTTGGTATTTATTTAAAAAAGTTTTCTGTCATAATCCATTATTGTATATCCGACGCTATGCAATAATGGGTTTTGCAATATTATAACAAAAATTCCAAATAAGTAAAGATAGTGAATCTAATTGGTCCATTATTAAAAATTTTTTGATATGGATTATATTTGACTGATTATGCATACTTATGTGTCTGATAAGATACGTGTAACAATATCATTACCTTTGTTTACTTTTTATATTAAAAAATAGTCTAAGTACTAACTGTAAAAAATCATTATGAGAGTATAAATGTTTTAAAAATGTACAATCAAAAAGAGATTCTTTATATTCCTCTAACTCTAATTGTATTTTTTTATTGTCTCATTATATTGTTTTATAGACAAATATATAAACGTAAAAATGTATATGGGTATAAAACACAAATATTCATGCAGAACACACAAGAATATTTTATTTACTTTTTTACCAAAAATACAAAAAAAAACTATTCCCTTCCCCTCAAGTATGTCTTTCTTTTTTATATAAAAAAGTGTGTTCTCTATAATAGGAAATGAGGAATCGTTACAAGGTCAAAATGTCATTACCTATATTTCACTTTGTCAAGCAGAATACGACCTTGAAGATGCCGCCCTTCATTTGTTATGAATTCTGTCCAATATATTTAATATTAATTTTAGTTTTTATTGTTTGAGTGGGATGCTTAAAATTAGAATGAGAAAAAAATATTTCGACAGTGTCCGACATTTTTTGCCATATGCGTAAATTTTAATTATAACAAATACAATGAAATAAAAAACGCGGTTGTAATTTATATTAGCGGCTACTTTATTTTTATTCCAGAAAAACCCCGTCAATTATCGAAGATATAAACAAATCAAAAATTGCACTTTATTGTCGACATTTTGTTCAGATACAGAATTCCACTGCAATTTTTTTCATTTTTTTATCAGCTTATGTATATGTATGCTATCGTGTTTTAATGTTTATGTCATAAGGGTATTATAGCGATGTGTGGCCCAAGTAATATCTCGTCTAGCCGAATCGATCTAGACATGTGTCCGACCGTCTATTATAATTTGTAAACACAATACAGGCCACAGTTATGGAACAATCGCCATGAAATGTTGTATGTAAGGTTTAGGTCAGGAAAGACCCCTATTGTTTTTGGTAATGAACGGTTAATATTTAGGCGATGAAATGGAACAATAACTTTATTATTGTCTGTTTTGTGGTAGCTCTAGAGTCTATAATTATGACTCGAACACCACGAAGTTTAACATGGGGTTAGGGATTTAGGCAAAGTATAGGAATGACTGTTTTAATGAAGATCGATTTAGCGGGTCAAATAGACTTAGATTTTTGTGTGATAAAATACAAATTTTGTATTCTATGGCGTATATATTTATTTCTATTTGGAAGAGTGATTGACCTTTAAATTTACACCAATTATAGTGATGTATGTATGAGTTTTACTTAAATACTTACAGAATTCTACATATTCTGATATTATTTAGTATTTCAAAGCCATGGAAATTTAGGGCTGAGGTCTAGGAAATTTTTCCGGTTATGGTCAAAGACAACGCCTATAATTTTCGACGATGATCAGATTATTTCGGGGATGAAATGAACCGATAACTTTATTTTGTCTGGTTTTGTGGTCGCTCTAGGTGCCACAATTATCAGCCGAACATCACAAAATGTCTATGGGGGAATGTGATCTGACAAACTAATTGGAATAGATCCGCATAAACTTAGAACTCAGTGGTAGTTGCTCCGCCCGCTGTTTTTTTTTTTTATTTCCTGAAAATATTTTCTAGTAAGCTATTCCAAACTTTTCAATTGTCTAATAACATTCATCATTGAACCATTATGCTATATCAACGTCAAAGGACATTGAGATTAGCCGTAATAAATGGACTACAAAAAATCCCAATTGTTTAAACTACGTTTAAACGACATTAGAACTCTTTTTCCGGGCTAACCTCCTCTATGAGGATTTATTTGAGAAACGTGTAATGGAATTGATAGCGTATACGTCACCTTAAATTTTGTTATGATATAAATATACTTAATACTTAGGCTTAAGTTGAGTTTAGAGGCTCATCTCCGGGCATAGGTAGATCTCGTCTCCCTAATCACGAAAATATATGACATTCATGGGGGAAATCCATATTTCCCGAGATATGGACCTCTGAAGTTCCGGAATTCATATGTTTATAACTACGACATTTATGGACCGATTATGGTAATATTATCGGATATTTAGAGAAACATGTTTATTTAAAAGAAAATTTCGATCACATAGACGAATTTTCCACCTGTCCAGAGGAGAAAGTCTTAAATCCCCGTCCGAAGGCCAGCTATATAAAAAAAAATTTTAATATAAAGGAAAAAAATTAGTTGGCGCGTTAAGACGAATTTAAGTGAAAATATAATGTATGCGCTTTACAATCATACCAATATTACCTTCATCGATCCATAAATAATGAAGTTATAAGTATATGAATTCCGGAATTTCAGAGGTCATATCTCGGGAAATGTGGCTTCCCCCATGAAAGTCATATATTTTCATGATCAGGGAGACGAGACTTACTTTTTTATAAGTTTGTCGTTGACAGCATTCTGTTTTCAAAATTAAAATGAAAATATCTTCCTTCGAAACGTACGCATATTATGTGTTCAGTGGCAAAAATTGCTAAAAGATTTATTTTTATAAATATTTTAAAGCATGGCATAACTATACAAGGTAGTCTCATGCAGTCATATGTTTCCAATTTTTTCATAAAATTGCTTTTAACAACATTCAGCTTTCAAAATTTAAACGAAAATAAAAAAACCACATATATTAGGTAGTCGCATCGGCGAATTACTACAACAAAGCAACTTTTTTGGTAACATTATATGTCAAAATTTGTAAACAAGGCAAACAAAATTCAATTCGCCTTGACATATCAACATTTAAGCAAATTTGATTCAACCAATCAGAACAAAATGTTTTTATGCCCTATACATCTATATTATAAGTATGTGTTGCCTCAAGAGTTTGTAGCTGCACGATATATTGATTCTAGATCCTTTTCGTATATCGTATATCATCTCTCAACTAGCAGAATCATTCTAGTCAGGTGTGTCGGTCTGTCCATCATAATTGAAAACAAAACAAATTTTCTGTGTCGGCATCTTTCAATAATTTCCATTGTTGAATTCTGGAGATTTTGCATGTAGATACGGCCCTTGCCTAAGACGACTTCTATTGGTTTTGGTAGTGATTTGTTTATATTTACAGGCAAACGAATAAGAAGGGTGTTTTCATGATGTTCAGTCAATATTTAGCTGGTCAAATTTATCAAAATGTTGTTTTAAAAATCTCAAATACATGTTTAATACCGAATTTCAATGGTTCTCTCATTTCACAACAAATAAAAAATACAACTCTACCTTGTGGCTTGTTAAATCAAACATTGGTATAAATAGAAATTAAATTCCATGAATACGCAATATGGTCAATGAAATAATGAAACGAATTTGGACAGTCAAATACGGTTATAGTGAACTTATAGGGACCGATCAAATTAGTTCGTTATGGAGGATGTTCGTTATATTCAATGTAATGCAAAACCAAGACTAAGCAGGAAAAATACATTAATTTATATTAAAAAATAAACAAATAAATCATGGCATAATGATGGTATGTATTCTCATTAGGGAAATTGATAATGGCAACTCTTTTTAATATGGAATTCATACATCAATTTCAAATAAAATGAATGAATGTATGTATGTCGTTTGGCATATTTTCAATAAATTAAACAATATATACTTTCTAAAGCTGATCTCTCAAGATTTAACGGTGGTTGTTACAACTTATATTTATAAGTTTTAGAGGCAGGTAACTTTAAAATCATGGCATAACTATACAAGGTAGTCTCATTTGAGAAATTTATAATGGCAACCCTTCTTAATATGGAATCCATATATCAATTTCAAAAAAATTAAAAATGAATTCCATAAAATTTAAATTCGCCTTAAGGGGACCCCCCCCCCCCATTCTCGGGGTCAAAATGTTTGTTTATATAATTCGAATCTACACTGATTTAAGAATGTCTCTACAAAATTTCAAGTGAAAATCTCAAGAACTCTTGAAGATATAGCCGATTTATTGTGTCAGCATCAAGTGACGGCTGAAGGGCTTCTCAAACTTTAAACGCGTTTTTCTCTAAATATTTTTTTGCGAATGGCGGGCACGATAACTCAAAAACTAATAATCCAATCGGTTCCAAATTTTGCAACGTTTCTCTGGGAGTGTATAGCTCTCGTATGAACTAGGATAAAGCCAATCGGTGAAGATCTTCCTTATTTTTTAACTTGGGTTTTGGTACAAAAATCGGCGATTTTCCAAAAATATTTTTTCAAAGGTCCACAATTTTGTCAATTTTAGAGCGAAGTCAATAATCCTAGTTCATAGGAGAGCCAGACATGCACTCTTTCTAACACCGTTGGAATTTTCGGATTCCGATGTTCCAGTGAGGAGTTATCATGCCCGCCATCAAAAATATGGACTTTTCTTTAATTACAAAAAACAACAACAAAACAATAACAAAAATTTTTGTAAATTCTTTTTCTTCTCTTTTAAATCTTCAATTATATATGTGCAAAGTTACAAACCTTAACAAGCATTTGTATTCATTTACCACCAAATTTCGTGATTTTTTTCCAAGACGACTTCTATTGGTTTGGTAGTGATTTGTTTATATTTACAGGCAAACGAATAAGAAGGGTGTTTTCATGATGATCGGTCAATATTGAGCTGGTCAAATTTACCAAAATGTTGTTTTAAAAATCTCAAATACATGTTTAATACCGAATTTCAATGGTTCTCTCGAAGTAATATATAATCCATGTTTTAAAATATATAATCTGT
This sequence comes from Musca vetustissima, assembly GCF_032173495.1. Taxonomy (NCBI): domain Eukaryota; kingdom Metazoa; phylum Arthropoda; class Insecta; order Diptera; family Muscidae; genus Musca; species Musca vetustissima. The sequence continues at coordinate 20,822 of NW_026882166.1, read as the reverse complement.
CATAATCTGCTTAAATGTTGTCTTTGTAAATATACCGGTTTTTCTGTAGGTCCAAAAGAGTCCCCTGTTGACTACAGAAATAATTTATATTGTTTTATATCGAAAATTGGAACTATGGTACAATATACACAAAATATGCTATGTTTTGACAGAGAAGGAATATGCCTCAATTTTTTCTAAATCCTCAGCTATTTCTAGATCATTTTAAAAAGTAACTCTGTCGTACAATAACACTTTTGACATTTGTTTAATTAGTAAGTACAATATACCCATTCTATTGTCTAGATGAAACGTGCGTTCAAAGTAATATTTCTGTTTTCTTTGTTTTGGTTTGTTATTCTAAATCGAATTAGCAAAATGGAATTACTTAATTTCATTTGGTAATGCACGCCTCAGGCACAACATTAAGAAAATAAAATATCTTTAATAATTGTTTTTTTTTATAATCAGAATATTTTGTAACACCACATTTATAATTTACCGTAATTTTTATTGTCAATGGAACATCCAAAAGAGAAATGAGAATCATTGTAAGATATGCATGTGTATGTGGGTTACATTACGAATGGATGCAATGGAAAAGTACTAGCAGTCGTTAAGATTGGAGAACCTCAATAAAATACAATTAGTTGAAAATATATAAGTTGAAGTTGACGATTAGAATGTTTGTAGTAATTTTAAAATGTGTAGCATCTTTATTGTTTCTGTTATTGTTTATAATTGTTATATATTGAAGATAAATACAAAGTACGAGGGCGGATCAATAATATCCTGACTTCGAATAAAACATAGAATTTTTCAAAAATTTGCAGAACTTTTATTAGTATTACTTTAGTATAGAACTTCGATAAATAGCTTGTAACGTTCATATATATTTTCTCTTCCTATATTTACATCGACAACTAATTTTAATGATAAACAAATGTTGTTTATCATAAAACACCAATGACCAATGATATTGCATTATGCTATAGATTTATTTTATCTTGCCAGCAAGAACAGCCATAATTCCATACCCGTTCATTTGTTCGTTCAGTTAATTCGAAAATTTCATAATTTGTTATCTTCACATCAACACTTAATCACATAATAGCAAATTTTCACTTTCATTTTGCCTACATCAATTTGTCATAAATTAATATTCGATTTTTTTCTTATCACGTCAGTGAATAAACAAACGAAAAAATGATTAGCGATCTTTGCCCCCTCCAGTTTTTGTTGACATGACTCAAATCTGCTATATAATAATTGGAAGAGTTTATGAATAAAAAAAACAACATTTGGATAGATAACTAGGATTTCCCATAGAGCATTTGGAGAATTTTTTTGTATATAATTACATCTGCAGTAGGTATACGAAAAGATTTTCTTTGTTTTTATAGGTTAATAAAAATATAAACAAGATATTGTCAATGATTTTTTTCTCGAGTGGTGGACGTTTATTACTCATTGAGAACCATGTATCCCAACATACGGACACCAAAATTCGATCAGGACACTCAAATAACTTAAATCCGGTCGGTAATGTAATTTAATGCAGTTAAATTCAAAATTCGTTGAGGTACTAAATATTAGCTATTTTGACTGGTATTAGGTGTGTCTGGTTACTTTTCCAGTAAGATTTACTCAGTAAGTTCTAGTTTAGAGAGGAAGCCGTTTTTACTCTCTTTTGCGATAATACTGAGAAAAGTAAACAGACAACATTTAGTAAGATTTAGCAAATAAACAGCTGATTCAAGAAAACATTTTTATTTGCGCCAAAATAAACAAACAAAGGACGAACACAATTATTTGTATTACATTTAATATTAAAAATAAAATGAAAAATAAAAGACAAATTGATTTGCTTCCTGCATCAATATATTGTCCTCTTTCTTGAACTTGCCTAAAAATATAAAAAATAATTTTATAATTTAATTAAACTTATCATTACTTATGTATTTTCTTCCATTTTCTGTAATTTTTATGAAACTTCATATCAAATTGAACTTTGCAAATTAAAAAAGTCTTTTGAAAAATGTATGTGTTTGTTCATAAAACATCTGATCCAAAAATGGCTGAGTTTGCAAAATCTTACTGCATAAAATTCTTTCAGTAAACTCCAGTAAGTTTGTTGTTGTTGAACTGTCAAACCTGCTCTCTCACTTGACTCTCTTTTACTGGATTTTTGGGTAAACATACAACATTTAGTAACATAATATAAAGATGCCAGTTAGGTGATATTTGTTTACATATTCATACACATTTGACTGATTTCATAATTTATGATGCAAATTTTCAGTCCATAATTTCCACTTTTCAATCCATGTTTCTTCTAAATTTTAGTCCTGATTTAAATTAGGCGAGTTTACTTGAGGCAATTCTTATCGTTCACTTTTGAACTTGCTTCATGCGTCTATACAAGGCAATTCGGTTTCAAAAATATTTTTTGACATAGTTGGTCTGTTCCAGTACTTTTTTAATAGTAAATCTAGTAAAAGGGAAACATTTCAAAATTGCTCTCAGAGTACAAAATAATTTGAAAAGTTGGGGAACGCAATCTACTAAATATGCCAAAATTAGATGGCAATACTTCAAAATCAACATAACAGCCAATCAGAAGTAGGCATTCCTTTTTAGTCTGCTTTTCCACAGGCAGATTTTTATTTGGCAATTTTTTTGTTTTCTCTTTTGAAAATTTCGCTTGCTTTTCCATTAGCAAATTTTTCTTTGCCAAATTTGCGAATCAAAATACAAAAGAAAGAAAATAAAAGGCAAAAGTGTTTGCATTTTAAAGATTTTATTTATTTTTTATATATTTTATTATATAAATTGCAAAAATTAAAAATTAAATTTCACTTGCACAAATTAAAGCAACAGGTTTGTAAACAAATGCCGGCTGTGTGTCAGTAAAGCGAATAGGTTCAAAAGGAAATGTCAACAAAATTGTTTTCAACGAACAGAGCAAAGCAGAATTTGCGTGTACGGCAAATTCTGAACAGGCAAATTTTTGTTTTTCTTCCTCGCACCCCTCTCGTCTACAAACTCAGTATTTGCCAAATAAAAGTTTGCCTGTGGAAAAGCAGACTCACACTACAAACAAAATACACAGAACGAATTGCCAGAAAATTGTCGGTACGAGCAATTTTTTCAATTTCTATTCCCCTTGCCCCTCTCTCCAGCAAAGACTTGCCGCAAGTAAACTCGCCTAATCTAAATTGGGACTTAGTAATATTTGTTGTAAATAAAAAAATGTTAGTTAGCTATTTAATATTTTAACGTATTTCTAAACAAAATTTTTTTGGTTCAAAAACACGTTTAGACTTTGTCTTCTAAATCGACACGATTTATAGATCGATGCACGAAATCAGAGCTGTTTAGACTGGTATTAAAATTAAAGGTAGTGTATTTGTCAGCTGTTATTTGTTTGCGTATACATGCACATGTCACTGCTTTCAAAATTACTGGTACATATTTTCATAATTGTTTTATGAATTGCTCTTCATTATGATAGGTTAAGGGCTGCCATTTATAACCGTTCACTCAGAGACATTCGTCCATTGTGCTCATTCTTGGTACCTGAAAAGAAAAGAGTAGAGGAAAGTGGAGAAGAGGGAAGATAATGGAAAGTCTTGACAAAGCTTAGGATCTACTTGGGGTATATTCCGGAGAAGAATACTAGATTATCAATTTCATATTTGCAGAACTGTGTTATCTGCCACTTAGCGAAGGATACCTACAGAGTATATGTTCAATTATTTCTATCGCTTCCTCATCCTCTCATAGACGACAAAAACGCACTCCGTTAATGTAGCATTTGGAAGTGAGGAAGCTAATCTTGCCGTGATCTGTTATGATCCCCACAGCGAAGAAGTTCTACGGCGAGAGAATTTTGTCCTGCAGCCAGGTTCAGTTGACCTCGACTACCTCGCAGTAATTGAAACGGATTTTGTCAATAAAGTAGCCTATGGGAAGTTTACAGATCCCTCAATCGGTAGATGTGGACTGTGAACCCCCTCGACGATGCTCATCGGCTATCTCACTTCCTTCTATATTGTTATGTCCTGGAACCCAACATAATTTAACCATCCTATATTATGAAGAGTATCCTTGCAATCACGAACCGCTTTTGAGTTAATAGTGCAGGAAATGAGTGCCTTAAGGCCGCCTGACTATCGACATATATAGTCACCGGTCCTATGTTCTCGACAGTAAGTGTTTTCGTGATTGCCAGGTTTTCCGCCTAAAAAACGCTGCCTAAAAACGATAGCTAGTTCCTTGCAGTAAACGCTTGTCAGGATTGTATTCAGGACTGCCTGTGGTGTGCTGCTTAGCGCTCCATTAATCAAGATCGATGCCGATCGCTGTACGGTACTCATTTTAGCCAGCAGTATCTTCTTGTTGACCCCTTGCCACCATACAAGGTGACCATATGTAAGAATGGAGAGTACGACCGTTACATACAGCCAGTGTATGATCTCTGGTTTTAGTCCCCAACTCTTACCTATAGAGTTCTTGCAGGAGTAGAGTGCTTTTAGTCCATTGCGTTGCGTTCCTTTTGTGGTCGAGGACTGTACCACGGTATTTTGCTTCTAAGGTAAGGTCTAAGGTAACTCCACCCAAGGATGGCAATCGGCGTGTGCCAAATTGGACAGAATTAAAAGGGCACTCTGCAGAATATTAGAAATAGTCCTACCGACTAGCAAGACTACATTATCAGCAAAGGCCACAATCTTTATCTTAAGGTGGTCGAATTTCAGCAGTATCTCGAGACTCTCTTAAATGGAAGAATTGATAATCCTGCTTTCCATCATTCTATAAATCCAATCCGTTAGGAGGGAGGCGATACCTGAACTATCGAGAGCAGAATGGATAGCCTCCACGTATTTTGTTACACACTTTAAGGAGAAATCATTATTTTTGTGCAAAGCAGAGTTGTATTTGAAATTATCTCAATTTAGTATAGAATTTCTAGCAAATTAAGATATTGAGTGGATCTAAAATTAAAATGAGCTCGATTAGCAGTTAAATCGATATATTGCACTTTATCACAATAAAAGCTATAGTCTAAACGCGCCTTTAGAATGAATAATAAATAAATAAAAATGCGAAGGTTATCGAACGAAATATGTAACAATTTGCAAGAAATCACCAGATCTTAAAAGCAAATTTAAAAATTAAAATTTTAAGTTATCTTTAATTGTCTGTAATTTAGATAGAGATGCTCTATTCCAGAACCTGCAAGAATCTCCTATCAAAGTAAATTATTTTCCACTGTATAAATTTTAAAAGTTTTGTCCACATTTTGAGTTGTTAAACTATTTTTATGACTTAATTATTTAAATTGCAAAAAGCTATTTCATTATTTTGGGTAGATGATAAGAACCTTTCCTTTTTACCCTTTCATTTTTCAGGGTCTTGCATTTACCTTGGAAGAACGTCAACTGTTGGGCATTCATGGCCTTCTGCCGGCTGTAGTGAAATCGGAAGTAGAACAAATCCAACATTGTTTGTTGTTGTTGGATCGTTTGGAATCTGACTTGGATAAATATATGTATTTGAGTAGTCTAGCCGAACGAAATGAACGTCTATTCTATAAAATTTTGGCAACAGATGTTTCCAAAATGATGCCATTAGTTTATACGCCCACTGTAGGTTTGGCTTGTCAGAAATTCAGTATGATATTTCAATATCCCAAAGGCCTGTATATTACAATTAAGGATAAGGGTCATGTCTATGAAGTTCTCAAGGTGAGTTTTATTGCGGTCATATTATGTTGTGAGTATGAGTGAATATTAATATTTTGTTTGCATTTACAGAATTGGCCGGAAACCGATGTACGTGCCATTGTCGTTACAGATGGAGAACGTATCTTAGGTTTAGGCGATTTGGGCGCCAATGGCATGGGCATACCGGTTGGTAAATTATCCCTGTACACAGCTCTGGCCGGCATAAAACCTAGTCAATGTTTACCCATAACTTTGGATGTTGGTACCAACACAGAAACCCTACTCAGTGACCCGCTCTACATTGGTCTACGCCATAAGAGAATTACCGGCAAGGAATATGACGAGTTCATCGACGAATTCATGCATGCTGTGGTACGACGCTTTGGCCAAAATTGTCTCATACAATTCGAGGATTTTGCCAATGCGAATGCATTCCGTTTTTTGGCCAAATACCGTAATGACTTTTGCACATTTAACGATGATATTCAGGGTACAGCCTCGGTGGCAGTAGCCGGTCTGTTGGCATCACTGAAAATCAAGAACACAAAACTGAAAGAGAACAAAATTTTGTTCCTTGGTGCTGGTGAAGCTGCCTTAGGCATTGCTGGGCTATGTTTAATGGCATTGATGAAGGAAGGCCTGACCGAAGCTGAGGCAAAGAAATGCATCTGGATGGTGGACAGTAAGGGTTTAATTGTACAAAATCGTCCCACCGGTGGCATCACTGAACACAAAAAGCATTTTGCTCAAGATCATGCACCTGTCGATTCCTTGGAAGAGGCAGTTAAAACAATTAAACCCTCAGTCTTGATTGGGGCTGCGGCAATTGGTGGAGCCTTTACCAAATCTATACTGGAGATGATGGCCGAATTTAATGAGACCCCAATAATTTTTGCTCTATCAAATCCCACGAGTAAAGCTGAATGTACAGCCGAACAGGCTTACCAGTATACCAAAGGAAAATGTATATTTGCTTCTGGTTCACCCTTTAAACCCGTACAATATCAGGGCAAAACATTCTATCCGGGCCAAGGAAATAATTCATACATTTTCCCAGGTGTAGCGCTGGGTGTACTCTGTGCCGGTATGTTGACCATACCGGAAGAATTGTTCCTGATGTCAGCTGAATGTCTGGCAAATTTATGTAAACCGGATGATTTGAATAAGGGTTCGTTGTATCCACCCTTGAATAGTATTACTGAATGTTCGGTCGAAATTGCCGCCTACATTGTGGAATATGCATATAAAAATGGTGAGTTTGAAAACGTTATCAATGAAAATAACATTTACAGGCATATAAAAGGTTTTCAATATTGTGTAGGTATATATTTTCAAACTTAGTACAGGATAAGAATAAAACAATTTAGTACTCTGTGGTTGTGGTTTTTGCTAAAATCGTATTTAGTGTACTGTACAAATTGTGGGTAAACTCAAATTGTCCGCAAGGTGGCACTAATTGATAATATGACAAACGAATGAAAACGAGATATGACTAAGCGGTGTTCCAGAGCCTGCAATACTTTTTGGGAGCATACGATTAAGATTATTTTTTTTAATAATTCGCTCCTGTGAAAGTCGCATTTGAATGCTGTTACATCTGAAAATATGTCGAAGTATATAGTTTACAGCGCAAAACTGCATAATACATTAAACATGATCTTCTTAATTTATCCAGTGTTTGTATTATTCGTCAATAAATAATTCAATGTCTTGTATAATTTCAGGCCTAGCTACAGTACGCCCAGAACCAAAGGACAAGAGAGCATTTATACGAGCACAAATGTATGACTTGTCATATCCATCAGCCATTCCAGAGGTCTATATGTGGCAACAGAAATTGTAAAATTATTTTATTGTAAATATTAAATAAAACCCGTTATAAATAATATCGCAACCAATAGAAATGTATGACTATTTCGTTCTCTAAATAAATATATTTAATATAAATGTTTTTTATTTATTATATTGTGGAAGGTGGTCTCATTTGAGAAATTAATAATGGCAACCCCTTTTAATATGTTACTCATACATCAATTTCATATAAAATTCATGCCGATTGGAATATTTTCAGAAAATTAAAAATTTATATTTTATGAAGCTGTACATTGCTATCAAGACGTATGGATGGGCGTTACAACTTATATTTATAGCTTTAAGAGGCAGGGAATTCAAAATATTTTTAAATATAAATGATTTAGCATTTTTTGCCATTAAACACATCCTGTGCATAAATTTGGAACATAATTTGTATAATAATGCCATGTTCGGAAAGCAAGTCTTGCAGATAAGTAAGTTTGTTAGATACATACGAACTTAATATAGATATCAAACGAAAGTATTAACCTTTTTTGAAGATTAATTGAACGTTGCATTTTTTTTCATTTTTTACTTGAAAAAAGTTCCTATAATCATAAAACTAGTAAAACCCTAAAAAAATCGATTCCGAAACTCTTCGAGCTGTATTGGAAAAGACCAAAAAATTACGTGAACAGAACAAATATCTTTCAAAACCAACACACTAACTAGATTGGTTTGGTACTTGTCATTCGGAAGTCACTAGTCACTCACATGCCTGTAGTTTTTAAGAGGTGATATGTAGACATTGGTACCAGTTTTTATTCTTAACATGGCTCTGTTATGCCAGAAGCCACTTGCAAACGTTTTTAAAAACTATTTTCTCAAAATGCATTGTGTGTTAAGTCCAAGGTCTCAAGTTTGCTGTCAAAATCCATTATTGTGAATTGATTTTCATTATGAAAAAGTAAACAAAGCCAAAATTTTTGGCACTAAACTTGCTGGGTGTCCTTATTAATCGATCTTTGTCAAGTCCTTTCGGTTTCTACGCTTTGCCAGATATATAGACTTCATACATTTGATTGACCATATACAAGCCTCACGCAAAGACATACGCATTGGAAAGACTAGATAAAATTCTTTTTGGAAAAATGAGTTGTCGAATGATTGTAGGGACGCTTACCATAACAAAGACAGGATGCAATATTAACATAATATAAAAGACATGGCATAATTACAGAAAGTAGTCTCATTTGAGAATTTTTGTTGGCAACCCTTTTCATTTGGAACTCATCTATCAATTTTAAATAATAGTTCCGTTCCAGAACCTAAAAGAATCTACTCATTTTACATGTTTTACAACTTTTTACTCGAAAACCGTTCCTCAACCCACAAAACTGTAAAACATTGCATCAAATTTAAGAGAACACAATCAAAATGGCCACTGAACACATAATATGCGCATATTTCGAAGGAAGATATTTTCATTTAAATTTTAAAAGCCGAATACTGTCAAATTTATGAAAAAATTGGAAACATATGACTACATGAGACTACCTTGTATAATTATGCCACGTATAAAAGATGAGGACATCGAACTGTATTCCACACCTGTTCCCAGTATATAAATAGAGTACGATATCATAAAAATGGAGCAAAAGCCATTCATACGGTATATTGAAGTTTTTGCCACGTAAACACAAAACCAACGTTGTTATATATATATATATATATAAGGGAAAAAGAGACATGCATAACCGAAAAACAAAAAGACGTTTATTATTAGTTTTTATAAATATCAAACAATGGATTTAGTGTCGATTTCTACTTCATTTCGTTTTTTGTCGTATACTAGCAGTAAACATTAATTCGTCCAAGGATAAAGAATAAAAGTATTTGAACTATTATTGGGACATGTGTACTTACTTCATGAGCACTGGAAGTCAAAAAGAGGAAGGAACCAAAATCAGACTTCTACTTTTGGGTACTGGTGAATCGGGCAAATCAACATTCATACGACAAATGCGAATTATCTACGACAAAGGCTATACAGAAGAGGAAAGGCGTTTTTTTATATCGGGTATTATGGACAATATACTAAGTGCCATGAAAGCAATGGTCGCGGCTATGAATTCCCTTAACATCGATTACGAATTGCATACCAATAAAAGAAATGCTGAACTGATTGCTTCTGCTGATTCTGAGACATTCGCATGCTCTTTGGGAATGTATATATTGGCTATAAAGGACCTGTGGCAAGATATTGGAGTCCAAGAATGTTACAGAAATCGTAACAAATACCAGATAATAGACTCTGCCAAATATTTTCTAGAAAATATAGATCGCATAGCGGAACCCTCTTATTTGCCAACCGACGGTGATATATTGCATGTGAGAATAAAAACAACCGGCCTGATAGATTACCATTTTACGGTGGAGAACGTACGATTTCAAATGACGGATGTTGAAGGACAACGCTCCGAACGTAGAAAATGGATACACTGTTTCGACAACGTAAAAGCCATTATATTTTTGACGGCCATTTCCGAATACGATCAAGTGCTGCCGGAAAACGATCAACAAAATCGTCTTGTTGAATCGAAAAGTGTCTTCAAATCACTTCACAAATTCCCTTGGTTTGCAGATACCTCAACTGTGGTGTTTTTCAATAAAATAGATTTACTGAGAGAGAAAATAATGTACTCGGACCTGGAAGAGTTCTTTCCCGAATATCGGGGTCCCAAGAGGGATTATGCAGCGGCGATGAGTTTTATAAAACATATGTTCCTTGACGGTATTCCACAACAAAAAATATATTCATATTTCACATGCGCCACCGACACAACAAATATTAAAGTTGTATTCAGCACTGTACACGATTCTATATTACGAGATCGATTAACGGAGTATAACTTATGTTAATTTTTTTTACTGGTGTGGAGCTGCATTTCTCTCTGCTTTTGTATGTCATCCTTTAAATACTAAACGTATATTTGTGAGTGTATAATAATATTGTTCTTCCAGATGTAAATCGGATCGGAATAAATCTATTTTTGAGCGACATGTACATTGAACTTTTTGCCGGTCGGATTGTAATATAAAATACTGAATAAAATACTTATTTGACTCGGTTCTACCAAATTTTCGGGTTGCTCCTAATTATATTGTGCCATGACTTGATATCATCTTGTGAAAGTCACTCCAAATGTAAGTACTGCACTTTACACACCCCATGCCATAAACTAATTTTTTTCTTTCCACAAATATAATACGTGTGCGTCCCATAGTTTAGATTATATTTTTCCTAAAGATGCCCAAATAATGCTTTAAATAAGTATAATATACAAACTGACCAAACCTAATTCAAATGTAACCATGTTGAAACAATATTTTAAAACCAATTCCACCATATTTCCGCGTCCGATGACTTTTTTACTATGTGTATGATAATAGGTTCGTTCGTTTAATCCTAGTAATATTTACTCAGTAAGAATTTGCAGAGAGTAAATACGAATTTTTCCTTCTCAAGAGAGAAAACTGCAAAAAGTAAACGAACAACATCCAGTAAAAAGATGTTTCGACACAGCTGAATAAAACAACAAACAAATGTGTGCAAACTAAAAAACAGCATTTAAAAAAAATCGTTCGCCAATTACTCTTGTTTTACCTTAATTTTTACATACTTGCGTTTTCTTCATCCATTTTGGTATTTAATGATACAAAATCAAAATAAAATTCTCAAAACAATCAATTTTCTTGAGAAAAATTTTTTGTTTGTTTACAAAACATAAAAAACAGCTGATTAAATATCAGCTGATGGTACAAGAAAATTCTTACTGAGTAAATTTTCCTTGTAAGAATTTGCAAATACTCAGTAACACAACTGTCAAATCTGCTCTCTCAATTCACTCTCTTTTACTGGACTTTTGGATAAACGAACAACATTTTGTAATAATTTGTACAAATTCGTACAAATTATTGAGTAAACTAACGAACCTAATGTATGATTGTTCCTTCCTATGTGGTCCTCAATAAGTTTTTAATGCTCCTTGACTTCTAACCATATAATGAATATGTAATATTTTAATAAGGTGTAGGGGAGACTGGGGCACCTTCGGCATCGGGGCACCTTCGGCAATCGCGTTTTCGATATGAAGCTCTCACCGTACATCACTAGTTTATGTTCTGACGGGCATCCGAACAACGTAGTTCGCTCTCAGAATTACGTACATGAATTAACCCGTTCATACAACACTATTCATAATTCATATCATCAGAGTTTTTTATTTCAAACTTTTTGTTTCTTGTTTTACACCAAAAATGTAACATATTTTAGTGAATTACATAGGGATCTAAATAGAAAAAATAATTCTCTTTCTCCTGACTATAGTATGAACCCATATCTATTTACTTTTCATTCATGTTTTCCATTTTTTCTGAAAATGTTGTTGTTTTTAATACATTTTTATATTTTCTCAATTCAAATGTCACATACTGTCACAAATAAAAATTTGGAGAATTTTTTGTTTGAGTTGCCCCACATTTGTTTCTTGTTTTGTACGCTAATTAGAACCAAGGGAAAAGAAATGCATATTGCATTATGTAGAAAATAAAATTTACATCCTGCTGCATATATAAAAACTATACAATTTTTTACTTTTCATTCATGATTTTCAATTTTACTGAAAAAGTTTGAAAATTTCATAAATATTTTCAAACTGTCAAAATTAATTTATTTTCGATAAACACTCTCAATTGTTAGGGATGGGACAAATTTATTGGTTATTCAGAGAGTGATTCGAATTGAACAACGTACAAAAGTTGGTGTTCGCTCAGACAATTTTGTATGGGGAACTAAGTAATTCCTTCATAATAAGGGTCGAACAACGAATGAGAGAGCGAACAACGCTCGTCTGTACATGGCATTAGATACATGGGTTTTTGTATTTTTATAGATGTTTCTGTAATATTTCAATTCCATTTCGTAAGTATTTCGTATATAAAACTTTTGAAATTTTTAAGACAATATTATTAAAAAGAGGTTAACTACGATGTGTATTATTATAGAAATATTTAAAAATATAATGTTTTTACAAAATTGATCGAAAAAAATTAAAAAAACTATAAAAAGTATATTCGGGGTACATTCGGCATTTTAAAGTGGGGCACATTCGGCAATATACAGATTGTGCAATATTATTTCCTTAAAATGTTTTTGAGTTTGTCTTTAAAACTAATCCTTTAATATGGTTCGAAATTGCATATATAAGATCAAACGTGCTTGTATTGACGAAAATGCGATAGAAAACCCCTATTTCTGATGGTGTGTGTGACCTTGAGATGTAAACGTACGCTGCTAGAAAATAAAGCCCTATAATTCAAACATTGTCTGGCGTATTAAAACCAAATCGAGCCTTAAGAGGATCAGAATTTCAACCAGACTGATAGCGATGACAATTACCCGGCTATGACTATGGTGCCGAATGTGCCCCATCAAATGCCGAAGCTACCCCGGTTGGGGCACATTCGGCGAATTTGACTTTTTTTTTACAAATCTGTAAAATTTTTTAACTAATACTATTTTTTTTTATATCTTTTTGGTACTATTTTTTATAATTAAGTGTCAGAGGACAGTAATCAGCCATAAAGTTGTTATATATGTTGAATAAGTACTGAGATATAGAGCTCTAAAAAAAAGTGCCGAAGGTGCCCCAGTCTCCCCTACACCAAAATATGTAAATAACTTTAAGAGCCGCAAGCATCCGCAGCTGATTTTTTTCATACGTTGAAAAACACACTCTTCATAACTCAAAGCAAAAATTAGGGAGAAACTTTTTTTCTACTCCGCTAATTTCAAAATTAGATCAACTACGTACTATAGGTGTGGACAACTGTAAACACTATATGATATATACATAATTCAATAATAAGTTGATTTATTAAAACAAAAAAATTTATTTTTGTCTCGATCATCTGTCAAAATGTTCCTTGTAATATTTCACATGGTTGGCAACATTGCGCATCGAATTCAAGTAGAAATTGTGCACTTTGACAGATAATCGAGACATCAGACATTTATATATATATATATATTTATATATACGACAGTGCATCCTAGTTTTTAACATCCACAGCAACCAAAACAGACACTTTTATAATAACCGTTAATTTGAACATTCAAATATTGGGACATTAAAAAAAATATACCGATTTTTCGAAAATATGGTGAAAAAATCACTTTGCAAACAATTTTATATTTATTATATTTTCATTGTTCTCTATCAATTCTATGAAATTAATCTGGGGGTTATGTACCTACAATTGCTTAAGTCAATTGCAATATATTTAATAGTATATACAAATAACAGTATATTAAGATATAACTTACAAATTATGGAAACTCATGAAGTGGCCGATTCGTTTGCACATTTTATATCCTCTATTGTTGTAGTCGGATAAAGCCTTGGACCCGTCCGTAAAGGACGAAGGAGGCTCAGCAATAGTATGAGACTGTACGAGCACTTATGGAGTATTTTATACAAAAATATTATAAATATTAGCATTAGCTTTAAACATCTACTGCTAAAAAATATTGACATTATGACTAAATAGCTTTTTTAGTTCGTAGCATCCGTGCTAAGCACGTATTTTACATGCGAGTTTTTTGTTTTGTTATGACTAATCGGCAGTACGACTACATATTTATATTTCGTTGCCGACGAATAATCTGTTTTTATGTTTATGCGTTGCCAACGCAGAAATTAGAAAAAATGGAATTTCATTTTGTGTGTTGCTATTTAATTTAAACTTTGCAAATCGTAATCAAAAACTGTCGATCAAAAACCGGAAAAACTAAATTATTTTTTTAAATAGAAACTTTTAGTAAGTATAATTAATTGTCTTGGCATAATTATACAAGTTAGTTTCATGCAGTCATACGTTTTCAATTTTTTCATAAATTTGCCTTTGACAGTATTCAGCTTTCAAAATTTAAATGAAAATACCCTCATTCGGAATGTACGCATATCATGTGTTCAATGGCAAAAATTGCTAAATAATTTATATTTATAAATATTGATTTTGAACTTCCCTGCTTCTAAAACGTATAAATATAAGATGTAACAATCATGGTTAAATCTTGAGAGCAATGTTCAGCTTTAGAAAATATATTTTGTTTAATTTATTGAAAATATGCCAATCGACATACATAAAATTTTATGGAATTTATTTTTCATATTACTTAAAATTGATAGATGAGTTCCATGGCACAATAAATAGGTAGTCCATTTAGCGCAGCTGATGTCTTGATTTACTGTCAAAGTGGGTAATTTCTACTTGAATTCGATGTGCAATGTTGCCAACCATTTTTGAAATTTGACAGATAATCCAGACAAAAACAAGGGTTGTTGTGATACATCACCTTATTATTGCATCATGGTCGAGACAAAAACAAAGGTTGTTGTTGTAATACATCACCTTATTATTGCATCATGATGAGTTCCAAATTAAAAAGGGTTGCCATCATAAAGTCCTCAAATGAGACTACCTTCCATAATTATGCCATGTAATGCAACCTGTTTTTTCATTGCTACTCCTACTGATGAATGGTTTGTCATAACATAGTAACCAGCAATTTTATTTATATATTATATATCATATTTATATATTCATATTTTTATAGTTTTTACTTTCAAGTTCCCCTTCTTATGTACCACACCATGGCATAACTATACAAGGTAGTCTCATGCAGTCATATTTTTCAATTTTTTTCACAATTTTCCTTTGACAGAATTTAGTGTTAGTTTTTGTCTCGATTATGTGTCAAAATTTTCCTTATAATATTTCAAATGGTTGGCAACACTGCACATCTAATTCATGTAGAAATTACACACAATGAATAGGTAGTCCATTTAGCGCAGCTGATGTCTTGATTAACTGTCAAAGTGGGTAATTTCTACTTGAATTCGATGTGCAATGTTGCCAACCATTTGAAATATTATATGGAGAAATTTGACAGATAATCCAGACAAAAACAAGGGTTGTTGTTGTGATACATCACCTTATTATTGCAACATGGTCGAGACAAAAACAAAGGTTGTTGTTGTAATACATCACCTTATTATTGCATCATGATGAGTTCCAAATTAAAAAGGGTTGCCATCATAAAGTCCTCAAATGAGACTACCTTCCATAATTATGCCATGTAATGCAACCTGTTTTTTCATTGCTACTCCTACTGATGAATGGTTTGTCATAACATAGTAACCAGCAATTTTATTTATATATTATATATCATATTTATATATTCATATTTTTATAGTTTTTACTTTCAAGTTCCCCTTCTTATGTACCACACCATGGCATAACTATACAAGGTAGTCTCATGCAGTCATATTTTTCACAATTTTCCTTTGACAGAATTTAGTGGCAAAAATTGCTAAATTATTTATATTTATAAATATTTCTAAGTTCCCTGCCTCTAAATCAGGGACGGAAAATTCAGTACAAAAGTACTTTTTTCAGTACCTTTTTACCCCAAAAAGTACAGTAGTACCCCGTGACCATTTCAGTACCATTCCAGACCTCCATTAAACCAGATATATATATATATATATATATAATTTGTTTTTGGATTAGAATTTGTTATGGATTTGACCGGCAAAGATATTGATGTGATTGCAATATTCTTCTTAAAAAATGAATGGGTTTACTACTGATAACTGTTCAGTTATGGTTAAAATTACAAGCATTAAATTAATTTATCAGTTCCAATCTTTTTTAACCAGATATGTTTGTCAGATACTCAATTTGGCGTACTCTGTGTTATCTCCTGAGGTAGGCAAATTAATGACATTCATAGTCGTCGTGATTACTTCAATAATTTCAAGAGCACTTTGGAACTGAAATTCCTGTTAGTTTGGGGTATATTCGCTTTCGAGATAGAGGAAGTGAAATTAAAATTACTCAATAGCATACATATTCAAATGCAATCGAAAGAAGCAAGAATTCTCAAATATTATTACCATCAGAAAATAGACTAAATGATGATATCTTGAAAATCGATCTTTATGAAACTGAATAAAATGTTTTTTTTATTTTTCTTGAAAAAAGTACTCTTTTGGTACCTTTTCACATTCTTCATTTTCCATCCCTGCTCTAAATAAATAGAGGCTTAAACAATCATGGTTAAATATTGAGAGCAATGCTCAGCTTTAGAAAATATATTTTGTTTAATTTACTTAAAATATGTATGCCAATTGACATATGTACATATAAGTTTATGGAATTTATTATACCCTACACAACTATGTTGTCAGGGTATTATAGCTTTGTGCAGGCCCAAAAGTTTGTAACGCCGCGAAATATTGGTCCTAGACCCACCTTTAAGTAAACCGATCGTCATATCTCGACTAGCTGAGTCGATCTAGACATGTGTGTCCGTCCGTCCGTCTATTATAATTTGTAAACACGATACAGGCCACAGTTATGGACCAATCTTCACGAAATTTTGCATGTAGGATAGGTTCTGGCCAATGAAGACCCCTATTGTTTTTGGGAAAGATCGGTTTATATTTAGGGGACGAAATGGACCAAATACTAAATTTTTGTCGGTTTTTCAGGGCGATCCAGAGGCCACAATAATGTCCCGAACATCGTGAAATTTAGCATGGAGAAGGGGATCGGGCCAAAGAATAAGCATGCCTGTTTTAATAAAGATCGGTCAATATTTAGCGGGTCAAATGGACCCTGACTTTTGTGTGAAAAATTACAAAATGTATATTCTATAGCGTATATATTTACCCCTGAAGGACATAGACCTGAGAAGTTGATATTATATCCAAGAGAAGTGGTTGACCTTTAAATTAATACCAATTATATTGTTGTATGTGCTCGGATGTGGGAGTTACATCTAAATATTTACAGGTATCTCCGTATTCGATTATTATTCAATAACCCATTATAACTCTAGAGAGCTGAACTATATCGCTAATCGCTTTAAAATGTTCCATGAGGTTCCAGTTATGGTCAAGGACAACGCCTATAATTTTCGGTGATGGTCAGATAATAATTTTGGAATGAAGTGGACCGAAAACTTAATTTTTTGTGTTATTTTCTAGTCGATCTATAGGCAACAAATGAAAGCCGAACAGCACAACACAACCCACGGTGAAGGGAATCTGGACAATAGCTGTACTGAATACTCGTAATATTCGGAAAATATGTCAGTGTGAGGAAGAGGAGCTGTTTACCTCTAATCGGGCAATGGGGGTGCAAGTATCACGAAATATTGCCCAGGCTCGGAATAAACATCCGCAGAAAATTTAAGTTCTGTGGTAGTTGTGTAGGGTATCGTATGGTCGGCCCCGTCCGACTATACTGCTCCGCTCACTGGTTTTTCATTTTATTTGAAATTGATATATGAATTCCATATTAAAAAGGGTTGCCATTATCAATTTCTCAAATGAGATTACCTTCCATAATTATGCCATGGTACCACACGTAAGATACATTTTTGATCATTTGCTCTTTTATTAGCTGTACTATTAAAAAATAAGGGAACAAAGCGTATATACATAATTCTGCGTAAGAGATTTTCTAGATTTATAGAGGCCTGTACAAGACGTACTTAACCACAAAAAAAAAGACGTTGTTTCTTTATTTGTAGTTATTAATAAATTTTAAATAATATGATTAAGTATATATTGAAATCATTTGTGTTTAAAGTACTAGTAGTAAACATTTACTCGATCGGGGAATAATAACTTAACTCATTTTTATTTATTATATAGCGTCATGTTTTGCTGTTGCTTTATGAGCGAAGCTAGTCGCATAAATATGCAGATTAACTCCCAACTTCGTCGAAGTCAAAAAGAGGAAGGAGCCAAAATCAAACTTCTACTTTTGGGAACTGGTGAATCGGGCAAATCAACATTCATACGACAAATGCGAATTATCTACGACAAAAGTTACACAGAAGAGGATAGGCGTGGATTTATAATGGGTATTATGGACAATATACTAAGTGCCATGAAAGCAATGGTCGCGGCTATGAGTTCCCTCAATATCGATTACGAATTGCATACCAATAAAAGAAATGCGGAGCTGATTGCTTCTGCTGATTCTAAGACATTCGCATGCTCTCCGGAATCGTATATAATGGTTATAAAGGAACTGTGGCAAGATGCTGGAGTCCAAGAATGCTACAGGAATCGTAACAAATATCAGTTAATAGACTCGGCCAAATATTTTCTAGAAAATATAGATCGCATAGCGGAATCCTCTTATTTGCCAACCGACGATGATATATTGCATGTGAGAATAAAAACAACCGGCCTGGTAGATTACAATTTTACGGTGGATAAGGTACGATTTCAAATGACGGATGTTGGGGGACAACGCTCCGAACGTAGAAAATGGATACACTGTTTCAACAACGTAAAAGCCATTATATTTTTGACTGCCATTTCCGAATACGATCAAGTGCTGCGGGAAAACGATCAAAAAAATCGTCTAGTTGAATCGAAAAATGTCTTCAATACAATTTGCAGTTCCTCATGGTTTGCAGATACCTCAACTGTGGTGTTTTTCAATAAGGAAGATTTACTCATAGAAAAAATAATGTACTCTGACCTGGATAAGTACTTTCCGGAATATAAGGGACCCAGGAGGGATTATGTAAAGGCAAAGATTTTTATAAAAAATATGTTCCTTGAAGGTATTCCACAACAAAAAATATATGCACATTTCACATGCGCTACCGACACTAAAAATATCAAAGTTGTATTCAACGCTGTGCGTGATTCTATATTAAGAGATCGGCTGATCGTATTTGGCGTATATTAATGTTTTACTGGTGAGGTCATTTTATGACATATTTGCTTTACTAAAAATATATTTGTTCTATAATTATTTTTTTTTTGTTAGACCACAATATTTTACACGTATGTATGTATGTTATATTTATTTTATTAATATAAATAATAAATAAATGTTCATTGATTTTGCAGGAGACACCTTTTTGAACTTAGTTAAAATAAATATGTCCAAAATAGTTTGGTTCAAATGTTGTCTGTTTGGTGATCTGACCGTACATGCTCGTAACCGGTAAAATAACAGTCAAAAATAAAAATACCTAAATATTTTTATTTTTTGCCGGATCAATATATTTCATATTTGTCAAATAAATTCTCATAAAGTAGGTGAACCCTGCAAATAGTTCTAATGTACATGTCGTTTAATATTGTATGTATGCAGTAGGTACATCCAATTAAAAGTAAATGAAATTTTGCTGTTGGCTCAATGTATTCTGACAGAATTGAGTCTGTGCACAGAGAGATTTACATTAGGAACGTTCGAAAAGAAAAACGTTTTATGGGATTAACCATATAACTATACAAGGTAGTCTTATGCAGTTATATGTTTCCAATTTTTTTCATAAATTTGCTTTTGACAACATTCAGCTTTCAAAATTTAAACGAAAATGTGATCCTTCAAAATGTACGCAAATCCGGTATCCAGTGGTAAAAAATTTTGAATCATTTATATTTATTACTATTTTAAGTTCCCTGCCTATAAAACATATAAATATAAATTGCAATATGCTTAGTAAAATTTTGAGAACAACGTGGAGCTTTAGAAACATTTTTTTAATTTGTTGAAAATTTGCCAATCGCCATGCGTAACATTTTATTCAATTTATTGTCATTTTATTTGAAATTGATTATTAATTTCTCAAATGAGACTACCTTGTATAGTTATGCCATGATTCGCAACATAAAATAACAATATAAATCTCTGTAATATCATTAATTTGTTGATTGATGTAATTTTTCCAGGAAATGTTGATATTGCTGTAAAGTACTTGATACAATGTATAACTTGGTCACTAAGCCAAACATATGCAACTCTGACAAATTTGAAAAAATACCCGTTATTTAGGTATCATAGTTTTGTATTTTTTCAAAGTTTTAATTTTAATAAATATTTCTTTCATACAACAAATACAACTGTCCCTTATAAAGTATAAAAATATACAGAATAAATAAAAACAAATACAATAGTAGTTATATTCATTGACATATTTTAACAATCTACTAAAAACGCGAAAAAATGAATGAAATGTTAGGAGTTCATTTCAAAACAAGTTGGGAATATGATTTGGATGCTGCATGGCTCGTCAACAAACCATAAATTTCTTGCTTCAAATCTGCAATTTTAAGTCTACAAACAAAAGGATTTTAAATTTACTTTATTATTTTATATTCTCAAAACATTACATATACATTTTGTATATTTTTTTGTCATGGCATAATTATACAA
>NW_026882165.1:0-37438 GCF_032173495.1 Musca vetustissima | reverse complement strand
GAATATATTTTCAGGGACCTTTAGAAGGCGTGGATATTTTTTCAGGGTCCTTTACAAGGCGTGCACTTATTAAAGATTTTTTTGGGAATATATTTTCAGGGTCCTTTACAAGACGTGGATATTTTTTCAGGGTCCTTTACAAGGCGTGGACTTATTAAAGAATATTTTTTCAGCGCCATTTACGAGGCGTGGATATTTTTTCAGGGTTCTTTACAAGGCGTGGACTTATTAAAGAATATTTTTTCAGGGTCCTTTGCAAGGCGTGGATTTATTAAATAATATTTTTTTCAAGGGCTTTAACAGACGTGTTTTGTAAAACATCCAAAAGACTAAATTTTTTTAAAAATATTCAAAAAAAATTATGTAAAATTCATAGGCGTGAATCTACAAAAAAAAAATATTTTTAATTAGGAATCTACAAGCGTGGATCTAAAAAAATATTTTTTACAAAAAAAAATTTATTAAGATTCCAAAGACTTGGATTTTTTAAAATATTTTTTTAGAAAATTCCACAGACGAGAATTAAAATAAAAAACAAATAAAAATGTGAATTTCTTATAAATTACACTTAGAGCGACACAATTTGAAATTTGTTTGCTATAAAGACAATGAAACACATAATCACGTGGACATACAAAAACTGTGCAAAACCCCATTGACATAAACAAAACATTTGCCTACTTGTCAATATCTGTAAATATCCATGAATCAATAAAATCTTTTCGAATTGCTGGTTGCTCTGGCTCACTGGCCTCCTCTGGTATACCAAAACTATGAAGCGTTAGTTCAGGCATAAAACTCGCAACGGGAAAACTATCAGCGAACTCAAATGACATTGAATAATATATACGATCATCATAAAATAATTCTGAAATTAAATAAATAGATACACAATTTTCGAATCACCTATACCCATTGGGTCTTGGTGTAAAAATTTAAAACATGAAAATCCCTTGAAGGCAATCTTCGTAGTTGGGAAAGAAAATGGAAATAATATTGGATCCATTTTCTTGTTTAGCATATGGCGCAGAATTCGATCTCTATATATTTATTAAATATAAAATAATTCCTTAATACCCATGTATGGGAATATAACTTAACCAATTTTACAATAGATTAAAAAGTAGAAAGCGGAGTGAAGTTTGAAAAAAAATCACAATAGTAACTACTCCATAGATATATCTACAAGCAAGGGGAGAGCTACTTAAATTTATAACAAATATATTTATTGTGGTGTTATTGCCAAACAACGTAACTCTCATTTTATAAAAATACAAAATAAGAACGATCACATCCTATTTTCGAAAAACCCATAATATGGATATAATTATACCCTTCACCACATTGTGGTACAGGGTATTATGTCTGTGTGCATATGTTTGTAACATGCAAAAGGAAACGAGATAGACATATGGTTCCTTTTGAGAATATGCATAGAATAACTTTCTGAGTCGATTTACACATGTTCGTCTGCCCGTCCGTCCATGTATTTTTGTGAACAAAGTACAGGTCGCATTTATGATCCGATTTTGATGAAATTTGGCATAGGTCACTTATTCGGCCCAAGGACAAACCCTATTGAAATTGGGATAAATCGGTTCAGATTTAGATATAGCTCCCATATATATTTTCGTCCGATTTAATGTAAATTTAATGTAAAAACCAAAGGCCCTATATATCATTCAATTTCCACGAAATGTCAAAAATTTCAATGAAGTGATTTTTTTTTAAAAGGAACAATTTTTATGACGGAGAACAAAAAAATCTTTTCGATAGTAATTTTTTACTGATGTAATGAAAAACAAATAATATAAAATAAATACTAAAATATTATTATTTTTTTTTAATGTGAGGATCGTGATAACAGCTTCCAAGCCGACATTTTTACGTTGTTAAATTCGAAGGTCGGAAGATTGGCTAATACTGAAAAATGGGGGATACCATCATATGGTGTCTACCCTGAAACTCGTTTTTTTTCCAATACTGACGAATTTTTTTTTCACAAAAAAAAATCCAGTTATACACATAAAAATATATTGTTTTTTTGGGAGGTGAAATTAAGCATTGATGGAAAATGTATTCATGATATTGTGCCAGAGACTACACGACAATCATCTACAATGGAAATCTTCCAAATATTTGGAAATCATTCGACAGTAGAAAAATCAAAACATATTTTTTTCACATACTTATTGATTTGATCGAAAATCCATGTTTCAATAAATTCTTTACGAATTGTTGGTTCGACTTCAACCGCGGAGGGAGCATATGTGGGTGTGAACATTATTGATGTTGTATAATATATTGGTGCAAATGTGGTAGTGTATGGCAAACCTCCTAGAGGTTGAGGAATACTTTCAAGATAATATATTGGATATTCTGTAAGGAAATTATTTTTTAATTATGTATTTAATTATATTAAAATAAATATAAAATAATAAACAATATTTTTAAAAAATATATTTTCAAGGGTGGAGTTTTTAAATAATAATTTTTCAGGGTCTATCAGAGGCGTGGATTTTTTAAATAATAATTTTTCAGGGTCTATTAGAGGCGTGGATGTTTCTAATAACAATAATAATTTTTTTTATACCCTTCACCACACTGTGGTACAGGGTATTATGTCTTTGTGCATATGTTTGTAACAGGCAAAAATAATCGAGATAGACCCATGGTTCCTTTTGAGAATATACATTCACTTTCTAAGTCGATTTATGCATGTCCGTCCGTCCGTCTGTCTGTCCATGTTAAATTGTAAACAAAGTAAAGGTTTTATGATCAGAATTGGATTTTGACATAGGTCACTTATCGGCCCAAGGACGCGTAATTGGGAAAAATCGTTTTTTAGATATAGCTCCCATATATATATTAAACCGATTTAATGTAAACGGTCCCTATATATCTTTCGATTTGCACGAAATTTGGTACAGCCTAATCATTTAGGTCAAGAATGATGTCTGCCAATGATGTCGTGTATGTTTTAAATAATATATAGTTTCCGATTTCATGTAAATGGCGTTATATATTTTTAAACAAAATTTTTTTTTGAGCCTAAAATTTCTGCCAAGTTTCATGAAAGATCGTGGATGGATATATCTCCCATATATAGTTTTTTTCATTGAATGGATTAAAAAGTCCCTATATATATTTTAAGGTGCACGAAATTTGGTGCAGCCTAATCATTTAGGTCTAGAATGTTGTCTGCCACGTTTCGTGAAAATCGGTCCAGATTTAGATATAGCCCCTTTTATTATAGATTGATATTAAGTAATTGACGAACCATATATATTTTCGCCCTATTTCAAGTAAATTGGGCATCAAACTGCTCATGTTAGTCAGATTGATATCAAAGTTTGCACATCGTACAAAATTGAGCATAAAATTATATAGTTGCGTTTTCTAGAAGTACAGACATAGCCCAACGGATACCTATTTATATTTGTTTGAAGTCGATTTACATACTTTATGGATAGATCTAAGTAGATTCACATTTCCCATACCCATAGTGGTGAAGGGTATCATATAGTCGGCCCCGTCCGACTTTACTACTTTCCTTACTGTTTTTTTTTTTGAAAATTTCGCGATTTCTTAAAAATTGTGAATATTTATATTGGATGGATTAAAAACATATTTCTATTTTAAGGTGTGAAATTTTTTAATAAATTCTTAAAAAAAAGAAAATTTCTTAAAATCCATTATAGAATACCATTGGCTTTCCTATATATTGGAACATCCTTAAACCTTATTGAAGCTGGTATATAGAGATTATTATTAAAAAAAGCAATTGTTTAATTTTTTGTCATAAAATTAAAGCTTTTTATGTATTCCTAATCCGAAGCTTTTTATGTGCATATATACTTGTTTTTTGTTATAATAATATGATCGTTTTTACAAAATGTTATATTTTTTTGTGCATGCCATGCCAAAAGTAGTCACAATTATTTTTATATTTGAAAAAAAAAATCAACTTTATATTCGTACTTATTCAGTGCACCAAATATCCATATATTCACAAAATTTTCTCGAATTTTTGGTTTATGTATTGCTGTTGCTGGTTTTTCGGTAGATTTTTCCGATATTTCATAATCATAATCATATTCGTCATTAGAATTTTTTTTAAGGAATATTAGTCCCGATCTGAAGTGGAATTCTTGTTCTTGTTCTATTGATAAATAAACAAAATAATAAATATTTATATAGAGAAGCGGTATTCTATATATAAAATATCTCACAAGGGGTCTTCTCTCAAGAATATTTTAAGAATATTTTTCAAGACCTATAAGAGCCGTGGATTTTCAAATGAACATATTCATAAAACCTATATAAGGCGGAGATTTTTATAAAATATTTTTTCAAGGCCTATAAGAGGCGTGGATTTTCAAATGAATATTTTTTCAAGACCTATAAAAGGCGTGGATTTTCAAATGAATATTTTTTCAGGACCTACAAAAGGCCTGGATTTTCAAATAAATATATTTTCAAGACCTATAAGAGGCGTGGATTTTCAAACGAATATTTTTTCAAGATCTACAAAAGGCGTGGGTTTTCAAATGAATATTTTGTCAAGACCTATAAAAGGTGTGGATTTTCAAATGAATATTTTTTCAAGACTCGTAAGAGGCGTGGATTTTCAAAAGAATATTTTTTCAAGACCTATAAAAGGCGGGGATTTTCAAATGAATATTTTTTCAAGACCTATAAAAGGCGTGGATTTTCAAATGAATATTTTTTCAAGACCTATAAAAGGCGTGGATTTTCAAATGAATATTTTTTCAAGACCTATAAAAGGCGTGGATTTTCAAATGAATATTTTTTCAAGACCTATAAAAGGCGTGGATTTTCAAATGAATATTTTTTCAAGACCTATAAAAGGCGGGGATTTTTAAATGAATAGTAGCATTCAATTCATGCTCTTTGATTCTAAGTTATTTTTTCAATTCTAAATTTTATATACATTATGTACATACATGAATTCATGACATGTTCTATATGACATTTCCGCTTACATATTTATATTACTATATATCCACGTTTCACTAAAATCTTGTCGAATATTTGCGTCTTTATTTTCTTTTGTTGTTATTTTACGCTCCACTTTCGCTTTTTGTACGACGACATTAGAGTGATTTTTCAGTCCTATTTGTTCGGGAGGATGTGCGTACCGGATGTGATGATTCAAATAGTTGCGATGTGTATAACTCGTCATAATATAAAGAAGGTCACGTAAAACTAAAGAAAACAAATTAAATTTTTAAAAATATTTTTTCAGGTAACAATTTCTGAAATTTTAAAAAAAAAAAATTTCGGACAAATCCGCAGGAATGGATCTTTTAAGGAATATTTTTTCAGGATCCAACAAAGGCGTGGAATTTTTTAAAAATATTTTTTCAAGGTCTAACAACGGCGTGTATTTTTTAAAAAATATTTTTTCAGGGTCTAACCAAGGCGTGGATTTTTTAAAGAATATTTTTTCAGAGATCTAAATTTTTTCAGGGTCTAACAAGGGCGTGGATTTTTTAAAGAATATTTTTACAGAGACCAAAGGCGTGGATTTTTTAAAGAGTATTTTCGGGGTCTTACCGAGGCGTGGATTTATTAAAGAATATTTTTTCAGAGACCCAAACAAGGCGTGGATTTATTAAAGAATATTTTTTCGGGGTCTTACCAAGGCGTGGATTTATTAAAGAATATTTTTTCGGGGTCTTACCAAGGCGTGGATTTATTAAAGAATATTTTTTCGGGGTCTTACCAAGGCGTGGATTTATTAAAGAATATTTTTTCGGGGTCTTACCAAGGCGTGGATTTATTAAAGAATATTTTTTCGGGGTCTTACCAAGGCGTGGATTTATTAAAGAATATTTTTTCGGGGTCTTACCAAGGCGTGGATTTATTAAAGAATATTTTTTCGGGGTCTTACCAAGGCGTGGATTTATTAAAGAATATTTTTTCGGGGTCTTACCAAGGCGTGGATTTATTAAAGAATATTTTTTCGGGGTCTTACCAAGGCGTGGATTTATTAAAGAATATTTTTTCGGGGTCTTACCAAGGCGTGGATTTATTAAAGAATATTTTTTCGGGTTGTAAGAGGCGTGGTCGTATTAAGGAATATTTTTCAAGGGCTAACTGAGGCGTGGATTTATTAAAGAATATTTTTCAAGGGCTAACTGAGGCGTGGATTTATTAAAGAATATTTTTCAAGGGCTAACTGAGGCGTGGATTTATTAAAGAATATTTTTCAAGGGCCAACTGAGGCGTGGATTTATTAAAGAATATTTTTCAAGGGCCATCTGAGGCGTGGATTTTTTAAAGAATATTTTTCAAGGGCGTCGATTTTTAAAGAATATTTTTTTCAGGGCCAATACAAATATTTACATGGTCCAACAAAGAAGTGGATTTTTTTTAAATAAATTTCAGGGGCTAACTAGGCGTGAATATGTTAAATAATATTTTTCAAAGGCCAACTGAGGCTTGGATTTATTAAAGAATATTTTTCAAAGGCTATAACACACTATTTATGTTTTATATAGATGATGAACCTTAATTTAACATTTTTTTCAATTTACAATTGAGAAATTAAAAATTTATAAAGCCAATATTTATTCAATGTATGGCCAACTATGAGGAATGGATTTATTAAAAATATTTTTTTTAGGGTTATTATATTTCGTAATTTTTAAAGTTGCATATTTTTCAAGGGCCAAATATCCGTGGATTTATTAAAGAATTTTTTTCAAGGGCCAACTGAGGCGTGGATTTATTAAAGAATATTTTTCAAGGGCCAAGTGAGGCGTGGATTTATTAAAAATATTTTTCCAAGGGCCAGGAGGTCGTGGATTTATTAAGGAGGCCAATAATATAAGGTAGCCAACTAATTTTGTTTGATAAATAATATTTTTAATATGGGTATATTATTTTAAATTTTTTCTTAAATGCATTTCTTAATTGATATATTTATATATGTATTATTTTATATAGGTCGGGATTTATTAAAAATATTTTTTTCAGGGTCTAAACTAGTTTTTTTAAAGAATACCTTTTCAGGGCCTAAACAAGGCGTTGATTTTTTTTTAATTATTTCTTTTGGGTCTAAACTAGGCTTGGATTTTTTAAGGAATATTTTTTCGGACTCTAATCAGAACGTGGATTTTTTTAAAGAATATTTTTCGGACTCTTAAAATGGAGGTCCTTCTTTAAATTTACAATTGGAGGAAGCGAAAATGAAAAAGCTATTTGGAAAGCTTGATATTAATTTTTCGAGTATGGTGAACTATGAGGGCCAATGAAGAGCGTATCGTTACAGCATGATAAATTTGTAGTTATTTTTTTTCGATTCATACTTTTTCAAATTATCAAATATCCATGTTTATTAATAAATTTTTGCGAAGGGCCAACTGAGGCCATAGGGATTTATGGAACATTTTTGAAAACGAGGCGTGGATTTATTAAAGAATATTTTTCAAGGGCCAAAGGCGTGCGTATTAATAAAATATATTGGTGGAACTAAATTTTTTGGTATATAAATTATAATTTTAATATGGGTGTATTTTTGATATTTTTTTTCAATGTTTAGCAGTTTTATGTTTTATTTAATTATTTTTAATTTATATATCTATTTATATGTATTTATTTCACAACCGAGGTTGCTAGGCTGTCAGTTAGAAATGTATATAAAAATATTTTTTAATATAATATATTTATTTTATTATTTTTTATGTACTGGTCTTTCCCTATCATTTAGTTCTGCTCATGATTTTATTAGAAATCAATAAATATTTTTTTTATTGTTTTATATTTTTTTTCATATATCAAAAATTAATATTAAATTAATGGCAAAAATTATTAAAATGTTTAATTGTGTGTTTTTTCTATTAATATTTGATGGCATAGCATTACCAACACCCCCGACTCATATGCCCCAAATCCAATAAAGAGGGCGAAAGTGAAAAAATAAAATACCAGAACGCCGAAAACCAGTTTCCTTTTGTTTTAGATTAACTATGGTTTTAAAATATTTGTTATATATATTTTTTGGAGGTGTGGACCAACCTAATTTCATTATTATAAATCCAAATTTCTTGAAATTCTTTTCGAATTTGAATTTCTTGGATTTATTAACGATCATCATTTTCTTCTGTTTCTCTTGAGGCGTGGATTTATTAAAGAATATTTTTCAAGGGCCATGAGGCGTGGATTTATTAAAGAATATTTTTCAAGGGCCAACTGAGGCGTGGATTTATTAAAGAATATTTTTTCAATATATTTTATTAAATAATATTTTTCAAGGGCCAACTGAGGCGTGGATTTATTAAAGAATATTTTTCAAGGGCCAACTGAGGCGTGGATTTATTAAAGAATATTTTTCAAGGGCCAACTGAGGCGTGGATTTATTAAAGAATATTTTTCAAGGGCCAACTGAGGCGTGGATTTATTAAAGAATATTTTTCAAGGGCCAACTGAGGCGTGGATTTATTAAAGAATATTTTTCAAGGGCCAACTGAGGCGTGGATTTATTAAAGAATATTTTTCAAGGGCCAACTGAGGCGTGGATTTATTAAAGAATATTTCTCAAGGGCCAACTGAGGCGTGGATTTATTAAAGAATATTTCTCAAGGGCCAACTGAGGCGTGGATTTATTAAAGAATATTTTTCAAGGGCCATAAGAGGGCGTGGATTTTTTAAAGAATATTTCTCCAGGACTATAAGAGGCGTGGATTTTTTAAAGAATATTTCTCCAGGACTATAAGAGGCGTGGATTTTTTAAAGAATATTTCTCCAGGACTATAAGAGGCGTGGATTTTTTAAAGAATATTTCTCCAGGACTATAAGAGGCGTGGATTTTTTAAAGAATATTTTTCCAGGGACCCATACAAGGCGTGGATTTTTTAAAGAATATTTCTCCAGGACTTTTTTTAAAGAATATTTTTTCAGAGGCCTAAACAAGGCGTGGATTTTTTAATAAATATTCTTAAGGGGCAGGGATGTACGCAGGGGGGCGGACCGGGCCCCCCCCCCCCCCGAATTGATTTTTGTTCACAGTAAATTTATGTCTGCAACAGCGAATTTTTTCATTTTGTACTGCCGGAATAAAGAATATTTTTTGAGGTCTTACCCAAAATACTTTTTGGGGTCTTACCAAGGCGTGGGGTTTTTAAAGAATATTTTTTGAGGTCTTGCCAAGGCGTGGAATTTTTAAAGAATATTTTTTGAGGTCTTGCCAAGGCGTGGAATTTTTAAAGAATATTTTTTGAGGTTTTAAGAAATTATACAAGGCGTGGATATTATTACAAGGCGTGGATTTTTTAGAGAATATTTTTAAGGGGTCTACACAAGGCGTGGATATTTTAAAGAATATTTTTAAGGGGTCTACACAAAAGCGTGCATTTTTTAAAGAATATATTTTCAGGGGTCTGCACTAGGCGTGGATTTTTTAAGGAATATTTTGTCAGGGTCTAATCAAATCGTGAATGTTTTAAGGAATATTTTGTCAGGGTCTAATCAAATCGTGGATGTTTTAAGGAATATTTTGTCAGGGTCTAACCAAGATTGTGTTAGGGATTATACCATTAAAATCTGTCTATTACACCACATATCCGCCAACTAACTAATTTCAATTAATTTCTAATATTAATTAAATTTTTAATATAAATTCAATTTTCATAGGGAAAAAACATTCATTAAAATTTCAAAAAATTATATCACTCACCTTCATTGTAGGGATATTTGGCATTGGTCAGTGTTACCAAACCCGAATCTTTACCAGGATAAGCACCCCATCCGCGAATGTATGGTGTTGAGGTGTCATACGAATTTAAATCGGATTTAATTGCCTTGGGATCTAAGTCATTACCAGATTTCAACAGCAAAACACTTTGATCGACACCCATAAGTCCAATAAATGAATCTGGATCAGATTTTATGTTTAGGGTTACCTCTTCACCGGGTTTAGTTTGTTCCGGTGCCATTATTTCAATCTAGGGAGAAATTAACAATAATTACAATTTTGTTTTCTTTGAGTGGAGTCGAACCTACCTTATTTTCAAAATCATCACTGAACTCTAATGTGGCCTCATTGAATTTCAGGTCACCATTTTTAACATAGTAGGCATAGATTTTGGCAGTGGGTACCATATCATAGGTGGGCTTAATGATTACCTTATGAGATTTAGTATTTTCCGGCAAGGTGATGTATTTTTGTTCCAACAATTTACCACGTCCCGTTATGACATAAACGAAATAGGGTATAGCATCATCGGATTTAACCTCAAATTCCACATCATCAGATAATTTGTAGCTAGAGGAGAAAAGAAAAAGAGGAGAAAAAGAAAAAAGAATCAAAAAATATTCTTTAAAAATTCCACGCCTTGGCAAGACGTCAAAAAATATTCTTTAAAAATTCCACGCCTTGGCAAGACGTCAAAAAATATTCTTTAAAAATTCCACGCCTTGGCAAGACGTCAAAAAATATTCTTTAAAAATTCCACGCCTTGGCAAGACGTCAAAAAATATTCTTTAAAAATTCCACGCCTTGGCAAGACGTCAAAAAATATTCTTTAAAAATTCCACGCCTTGGCAAGTCGTCAAAAAATATTTTTTAAAAATTCCACGCCTTGGCACGACCTCAACAAATATTCTTTAAAAATTCCACGCCTTGGCAAGACCTCAAAAAATATTCCTTAAAAATTCCACGCCTTGGCAAGACCTCAAAAAATATTCTTTAAAAATTCACGCCTTGGCAAGACCTCAAAAAATATTCTTTAAAAATTCACGCCTTGGCAAGACCTCAAAAAATATTCTTTAAAAATTCACGCCTTGGCAAGACCTCAAAAAATATTCTTTAAAAATTCACGCCTTGGCAAGACCTCAAAAAATATTCTTTAAAAATTCACGCCTTGGCAAGACCTCAAAAAATATTCTTTAAAAATTCACGCCTTGGCAAGACCTCAGAAAATATTCTTTAAAAATTCCACGCCTTGGCAAGACGTCAAAAAATATTCTTTAAAAGTTCCACGCCTTGGCAAGACGTCAAAAAATATTCTTTAAAAATTCCACGGCTTGGCAAGACGTCAAAAAATATTCTTTAAAAATTCCACGCCTTGGCAAGACCTCAAAAAATATTCTTTAAAAATTCCACGCCGTGGCAAGACCTCAAAAAATATTCTTTAAAAATTCACGCCTTGGCACGACCTCAAAAAATATTCTTTAAAAATTCCACGCCTTGGCAAGACCTCAAAAAATATTCTTTAAAAAATCCACGCCTTGTGTAAGACCCTAAAAAGTATTTTGGGTAAGACCTCAAAAAGTATTCTTTAAAAAATCCACGTCTTTTGTAAGACCTCAAAAAGTATTTTGGGTAAGACCTCAAAAAATATTCTTTAAAAAATGGTAAGACCAAAAAAAATATTTTTTAAAAAAATCCACGCCTTGTTATGACTCCATTTTTTTAATCCACTCCGTGATAAGACCCCCCAAAAATATTTTCTTTAATATCCATTCATTCTTCTTACCTTTCAGATTTCTTAACAATTTTCAGCGGACCAAATTTCTCTTCTTCGTCATTCTTCTTTTCGCTTTTCTTCTCTTCCTCCTTGGCACGAATACCAGGCAAATAGTGTGTCTTCTCTTCAAATTCAATGGTAACATCACCATAATAACCCTCATCGGGAATGGTCACGGTGAATGATATCGAACCATCATCCTTAACTTCCGATTCATAGACATAATCGGCTTTAACTTTTTCCTCTCCCGGTGCTTGCCAATAGTAACTTTGCTTTCGAATATTCAATTTGGCTTTGGATTTGGCATCACGAACTGGAGACCCATCCAGCTTTTGAATATACCCCTTAATTTCGAATGGTTTCTTGGGCACATAGTCGTAAACATTTTCCGGTATATTGATACGATAACGGGATTGTTCCAAATTTATGGAAGTGGTTTTGTTTTGAGAATTTCCCGTATAGCCCTCGGTGACAACGGCCAATACCTGCAGAGGTGGCAGGTAACCATAATAGCGGTTTTGATTTTTGGACATGACATCAAATTGACTGCGATCAAGTTTCAGATCCTTGACCAAATCGAATTCCAAATGACCTTTACCATCGACATCGATGGTCTTTTCCGCTGCCTGTGTCCTTGGTGAGGAGGCAATGCTGACCGTGGCCTTACCCTTTACCGGTTTACCATAGGTATATTTAGAGCGTACGGTAATCTTAATGACCCCATCATAGATGGCCACATCTTTGGCCGTTTCAATATCGACACTAAATTTCGGTAAAACATATTTCGCAACTTCGAAATTTTTCTCCACCTTTGACTTGGACTCCTTACCCGAGGTTATGTCAATAACCCAATTACCCAAAACCGGTTGTTCGGACAACTGAAATTCTCCAGCATAGACACCCTTAGTCATTTGAATATCCTTCAATTGTTTGATATGATTTCCGGCACCATCACGAATACCCAAATTTAGAGGTTCGCTAAGTTTAGCGGGTCTTGTATTTTCATCCAAAGCCAAAACACGATATTGTACCAAATCACCAGGTTTATATACAGCCTTGTCGGTTTGTATGTAAATTTTGGGTCCTTCATTTTTGAACATTAAATCGGTAGAGTTTTTGAAAGTCAGACCCTTAACGCCCTCTGTTTCTAATTTATAGTCTCCCGATTCCAAAGTGGGTATATCGAAGTGTACAACTTTAGTTTCACCATTGGAAATTTCCACGGTTTGAGCTTCCTTGAATTTTTTGCCTTTTAAGGCAATTTTTATGGTTGCCGGTTCGGGGTTATCGTGTAGGGTTACACTAACATCGTAATCATAATTTGATTGGAGGGTGCCAGGAGCTACAATGGTGTAATATCTGAAATGAAAAAAAAAAAATAGAGGTTAATGTAGATCAGGAAATTATAAAAAAATCTAATGTAATTGATATTATACATTGTTGCGTATGAGTTATGACAACACTTATACGTCACATATGCTAGTCAATAATTAAGCGCCTCTTGTAAAACTTGGACAGACTTGAAGAAATATTTTTTAAAAAATCCATGCCTTTGATAGACTTTGGAACATTTTTTACAAAATCTACGCCTTTAATGGACATTGGAACATTTTTTTACAAAATCTACGTCTTTGATAGACATTGGAACATTTTTTTTACACAATCTAAGCCTTTGATAGGCCTTGGAAAAATATTATTAAAAAAATCCATGCCTTTGATAGACCTTGGAATATTTTTTTACAAAATCTACGCCTATGGTAAGCCATGAAAAATATTTGTTAAAAAATCCACGCATTTTTTCTTCGCCTTTCAATTGTTTATCTTAAAAATTCATGCATCTATTTACACTTTAAACCCACTGTGCAAAGTTACTGATGATCAACACCTGTGCTTCTAATTTTGTTTTTTGGTAACACGATAGGAAGGTAGAAAATTAGCATATTTGTTGTTGTAGCACCTGCTGCAGAAGATTTATTCATAATTAGCTATCAAAAAAAAAAGAAATAGAATCTGTTGAAGTTCGAATTGATTTTTGGTGTTTGAATATAAATCTTATCAGTAGCTGAGAGTATGGAGTGAGCACGAGAGATAGGCAGAGAGTGGGGGAACAATAGCCGATGATGAAAATAAAATTATTTGTTTTCTTTTTTTGAAAACAAAAAAAAAAAATAAATCTTCAAACTTGTTTGCAACCAAACGAAAAATCTCACAAATGGACCACTTTCCTTTGGCGTAGAATTCCAGCAACGATTCATATATTAATCGAATTTTTCAATTCGGGTCAGACGCTTTATTGATAAACCTTAATTTCATTAAGAAATTTTTATTTGAAAAATGTGTATGTTTGGTTCGATTTTGTAATTTATTATTTCAAATGTCAATTCCAAGAAATTGATAATTATACATAATAAATAAAAAAAACTGCATAGGTATCATTTAATTAAATTGTTTTTTTTTTAATTATTTTTAAATACATGGGTACTAATATAGCTGTAGAACCCAAATCTGGCCGATTGGCATGCAATTATTCATAGATTTGAGAATGGTATATGTATGGGTTGATCCGAATTTCAATGGTCCTCCAAAGATGCTATGTCTGTTTTACCAAACGTTGGAATCCGTCCGAATTTTGAACGTTTAACACTCTGTAACATTTTAACGAAATGCTCTATTAGATAACAATTTTGTCTTTATTATATCGAGAAATTTTATTAAACAAAATTAATTAATTTTTTATTAATTTCTCTTTCGAGATGAGCTACATGATCGGAGTTGCAATGAAAAGGAAAGCCAGAGAGATACAAAATTCCCACCACTATGCGACGCGTTTCACCGTTGGTTAAGCGGCTCATCAGGCATATTGGGCAATGTGGCTTACAAATGTCTTTTCTGATAAGTTGTATTTATGTCGACTATTGTTGCGAAATTGGCATCACACCGGGACATTTGGCATCACACCAGAACATTCCTTTTCAGAGCAGATTTTTCTTGTAGTGACGGACTTTTTTCCATACAGACTACAATATTTTTCTTCAATGGTATGCAACTGCATATTGTGCAACCTTAGGAAGATAAGGAGGTGGCTTTGAACGCTAAGGCGCCGGACACCAACAGATGCCATGGGAACCAGGGTTCAAATCCCAGCCGGGCTCAAGCTGAATTTTTGAAGATCATCCATGTAAATGTTTGTTATTAATTTCTCTTTCGAGATGAGCTACATGTATCTCTCTGGCTTTCCTTTTCATTGCAACAGAGTTCTTTGCTTTCACATGACAAATATTTCTTTTTCGCCATTTTGGTCTATTTATCAATAGATGGCATTCCAGTCGCAAAGTTGGGAAATCGCCAAGAAAAATCAAGTGTCTCTAAATTTCAAAGTGGGTTGAGATATATCAAAAAATCGAATGAGCTTCATGTGTTCTTTTCTATTAGAATTTTTTACTACGGAAAATGACATAGAAAGTTTTCTGATAATTACGTTAGTTTTTTAGCAAAATTTACCTAATTACGGTCTGAACTTTGAACATATTTTACCACACAGACAATCAGTGAGTTCTAATCTGCTAATAACCGTTTCAATGTTCCAAAAATCACAATCCGTTCAAAATTTATTTCATTTTATGAATGCCTTGATTTGCCGTAACACCTTGATAACCGCAACGCCATCTATTGATGCAGAGGTGAAATGGCGACTGCGAAAAATTTAATGTTTTCGTATTTGTCATATAAATTTTGAACCATTCGTATTTTAATAAATATTAACCTCTTTATGTGAAATGTTAGTTTGTTTATTCCGAGCCTGGGCAATATTTCTGACATTTGCACGTTCTTGACCGATTAGAGATTAACAGCTACTCTTTCTTGCCCTGGTATATTTATACCCTACACAACTATGTTGTCAGGGTATTATAGCTTTTTGCAGCACCAAAAGTTTGTAACGCCGCGAAATATTGGTGCTAGACCCACCTTTAAGTATACCGATCGTCATATCTCGACTAGCTGAGTCGATCTAGACATGTGTGTCCGTCCGTCTGTCCATTATAATTTGTAAACACGATACAGGCCACAGTTATGGACCAATCTTTTGCATGTAGGATGGGTTCTGGCCAATGAAGACCCCTATTGTTTTTGGGAAAGATCGGTTAATATTAAGGGGATGAAATGGACCAAATACAAAATTTTTGTCGGTTTTTCTGGTCACTCCAGAGGCCGCAATAATGGCCGAACATCGTGAAATTTTGCATGGAGAAGGGGATCGGGCCAAAGAATAAGCATGCCTGTTTTGATAAAGATTGGTCAATATTTAGCGGGTCAAATGGACCCTGACTTTTGTGTGAAAAATTACAAAATTTGTATTCTATAGCGTATATATTTGCCCCTAAAGGACATAGACCCGAGAAGTTGATATTATATCCAAGAGGAGTGGTTGACCTTTAAATTAATACCAATTATATGGTCGTATGTACTCAGATGTGGGAGTTACACTTAAATATTTACAGATGCTTATGTATTCAGGTATTATTTAGTAACCCTTTACCACAGAGGGCGGAAATATAGCGCTGATCGCTTTAAAATGTTCCATAAAGGTCCAGTTATGGTCAAGGATAACGCCTACAATTTTCGGTGACGATCAGATAATTCTATTGTGATGAAGTGGACCGAAAACTTAATTTTTTGTGTTTTTTCGAGTCGATCTGTAGACTCCAATGGGAATAAGAAGGGAAGGGAATCTGGACAAGTAATGAGAAAGGCTGTAATGAACATTAGTAATAATTGTCGGTCTCTAGTTGGTTCAGATGGTTCAAATATCGCGAAATATTGCCCAAACTCAGAATATAGATCCACAGAAAGTTTTTCGTGGAAGTTGTGTAGGGTATCATATGGTCGGCCCCGTCCGACTATACTGCTCCACTCACTGGTTTTGGAATATTTTTCCCGTTCTAAGTTAAAAATGTTGTCATTTTACACAGAAAGGTCTTCGTAGGTTTGATCCACTTAAGAAGAAAGAAATCCAGTAGACTCGGACTAACTGTGGAATTTGTAAAGTATATCTTCGAGGTAATCAAAGATTTTATATACCTTGTTACTGCCACTATGGTCTAAGTAAGCAGTTTAGAAATAAGGCCACATCTCACTAGACCAAACTCACACTATACAAGACGCTGATACTACCTGGGCTGGTGTACGGATCAGAAGCATGAGTACTTGCGCAACCAGATGATGCAGCTCTTGGAGAGTTTGAAAGAAAAATTTTCCGAAAGATCTACGGGCCTATCTGCGTCGTCGGTGAATATCACCGTGGAATGAACCATTTGCTATACCATTTATTCTCGGACATCGACATAGTCAGACGTATCGAGCTGCTGCGACTACGGTGGACATGTTGTGTGAATGGATGAGAATGTCCCAGTTCAAAAGGCATATAAATTCGAACCAGCTGATGATTCACGCAGAAAGGGAAGGCCACGAATCCGATGGAAAGATCAAGTAGAAGACAACATCTCGAAAAATGGTCTTTCAAATTGGATGAGATGCGCACAAGACCGAAGCGCCTGGAAATCTTTTTTAAGCTCGGCTTATGGAACAACCGTTCTTTCATAAGCCAGATAAGTAAGTAAGAATAGGATTTAGTGTCATTTTACCACAGTCAAAGCATGTCATTACAAAGCATATTTGCCGAAAATATTCAATATCGATCCACGTTTTGACATGCTTTCATATAAATGTTCCGCTTTATTTTCTGTATTTTGTATATTATAACCGCATTTGCCTACCAAAGGCTTGGAATTTGGTATACCAGGTTCTTGGAGGGTGAACAATATTTTTTCAAAAAAATTTCGATATATGCTCATATAAAAGTCCCGCTGATTTTTGGTAGTTTGAAGGTCTTAACCGCATTTTATAACCTAAGTAGCTGTAATTCGGCATTCCAGGTTCTTAGAGGGTGACAAAAATTTGTTCAGAACAGATTTGCTATTCCTGGTTAAAAAAAACTGTTCCTCAGATAATTTTTAGGGTAGGTCAATGTCATATGGATGAGGATATAATGACACAATGGCACATTGTATGGGTTGAATTTTCGCAGACACATTTTATATGTAGGTCTATGTTTTGACTTAGCACCATTTTTCGATATTTGGAAGGATTTAGTACCATTTTCCACAGTTTTAAGAAAAATTTCGATCTGATCTCATCAGATTGTGGTGACATAGCAACCATATAAAAGCCCCGTCTCATTTTTGGAAGCTTTTAGCCGGATTCCCAAGTAGCTGGAATTCGGCATTCCAGATTCTTGGAGTTTGTCAAGTATTTTTTTAGAAAAAAAAACATGAATTGTATTTAATTTGCTATTACGCATCCCTGGATAAAAAAAAACAGCTTTTCAGAATAGGTCAATGTTTATACCCTCAGCCTTATACCTAACACTTTGCTACGGCAAAAATGTGCCGCATCGAAATATATTAGACTTCATGTTTATTTGAGGTTTGAAATGAGCCTATAATAACGGTTTAACAACGTTTGTTAAATTAAGATGAAATCGGTTCAGATTTAGATATAGCTGTCAGTCATATTTTCGTGCTATTTTATAAAAATGGTGCACGAAGGGTCAAATATTTAATTTGGTCCGATTTCATGTAAATGGTTACTCAAAGATGTTGGGAGGATCTTTTGTATTTATCTAAAGTGGCAAAGGGTATCATTGAGCCGGCCTCTTCCGATTTTATAGACTTTCCTTACTGCCTTTATTTATTATTTTTTCATCGTTTTAATTTTTGTCATGTTTTCTACTACCCCGATTTTTTGAAACACATATTGATATAGGGCTTTAGGTAACACTTCGTGTCAGTATTTGTCCAGATATCTTCTCTCAAACAAAATAAATGGTTCTATTAATGGACAAAGGTGCACGCGAAATATTCCATATCTATAGCACATATTGATTAACAATAAAAATATTTGTTTTATTTTTGAATTTTTTATAAATAAATTAATTAGCACCAAACTATTGAAACGCAAAAAAAAATCACTTTTTTCAATTTATCTTTTTTATACATTTTTTATAACAACAATTCTATTCATCAACTAATAATTGTTTAAACGGCACGTTTTGATTTACGGACAAACGTGATTAATTCCTGCAACAAATTCAAATAAATTGTTTATTCCAAAAAATGTCGTGTAAAAACCCCGGTAAATTATCTACAACAAAATACCACAAATTGTTTCTCCGAAATCCATATAAACACACACACACACAAAAAATGCACTTGGACTTGACTTACCCAGTAGCATTGACGAATATTAAAATTTGTAAAAATACAAAAGCGAAACTAATTATTCGCCTCATATTTTTATTTTACTTTTTTTCTTTTTTGTGAATGAGTTAAGACTGTCTTCTTTTATTCCGAAAACAAAAATTACTTCTTTCCTGAGCTTTAATAACCGAAAAACACAATGAAGACAACCAACCGCAGCGTACCTAAGCTAAACTATAACTGACTAGCGTCCAGCAATAGCAGAGCTCATTTGAATATAAAATTTTGTAGCTGTGGCTGAAAGAGCGCTGAGCTCTGTGGTCAGTGATGAGAGTGAGTGAGTGTACGTTGAATGGACTCTTTACTTTGGGAACTATGGGTGTGTATGTGCAGATTGATCGAATGTGATCAGTTTGAGATTTGATAGTTGATAAGAGAATTATTTAATTTTAAAATATGGGATATAAAGTTTTTATACCCTACACAACTATGTTATCAGGGTATTATAGCTTTGTGTAGCCCCAAGAGTTTGTAACGCCGCGAAATATTGGTCCTAGACCCACCTTTAAGTATACCGATCATATATCTTGACTATTTGTAAACACGATACAGGCCAAAGTTATGGACCAATCTTCACGAAATTTTGCATGTAGGATGGGTTCTGGCCAATGAAATGGACCAAATACTTAATTTTTGTCGGTTTTTCTGGTCGCTCCAAAGGCCGCAATTATGGCTCAAAAACCTAGAATTTTTACATGGAAAAGGGGATTGGGCCAAAGATAAGCATGACTGCTGTAAAAAAGATCGGTCAATATTTAGCGGGTCAAATGGACCCTGACTTTTGTGTGAAAAATGACAAAATTTGTATTCTATAGCGTATATATTTACTCCTAAAGGACATAGAGCCGATAAGTTTATAGTATATCCAATGTTGGCCTTTAAATTGA
Organism: Musca vetustissima; assembly: GCF_032173495.1. Taxonomy (NCBI): domain Eukaryota; kingdom Metazoa; phylum Arthropoda; class Insecta; order Diptera; family Muscidae; genus Musca; species Musca vetustissima. Next base: position 17,740 of record NW_026882165.1, on the reverse strand, counting down.
TATTGCGGTATGTACTCGGATGTGGGAGTTACACGTAAATATTTACAGGTGCTTACGTATTCAGATATTATTTAGTAACCCATTACCAAACTAGAGGGCGAAAATATAGCGCTGAGCGCTTTGAAATTTTCCATGAGGATCCAGACATGGTCAAGGACAACGCCTATAATTTTTGGTGATGATGAGATAATTATATTGGGATGAAGTGGACCGTAAACTTAATATTTTGTGTGTTTTTTCGAGTCGATATATATGCCACAATTATAAGCCGAGCATCACAACACAACCCACGGTGAATAGAATATGGACAAATAATTAGAAGGAATGTACTAAATATTAATAATATTTGTTGAGGGTGAAAATATCGCGAAATATTTCCCAAGCTCAGAATATAGAAACTTAGATTTCCGTGTAAGTTGTGTAGGGTATCATATGGTCGGCTCCGGCCGACTATACTGCTCCGCTCACTGGTTATAATTACGGATGTACATTTATGTAAAGAATTTGTCAGTCTGACGTAGCATCCATTGGCATGAAATCGGATGAAATTCTATTAATATATATATATATATATATTAGGCTCGGCACGATGTGGAAAATATTTACCATACCTTATTTACCTCAAGAATGATTTCTCAAAATTTGATCCAAATATCTCCATTATTGAAAATTTACAGCAGTTTTATTAAAAAAAAGAACTTAAAAAAGTTACTTATGTTAACTTACTTACTTAGCTGGCTTGTGACAGAACATTTGTTCCATAAAGATTTCCAGGCGCGCATCTATTCAAATTTGAAAGACCCTGTTTCGAAATGTTGCTTTCCAGTTTATATTTCCATCTAATTCTCGCTTTTATATGCCTTTGTGCTGGGGCATCCTCATCCTTTCTCATGACATGGCCTAGCCAACGTTGTCGCTGCAGCTCGATACGTCTGATCTGGCCGATGTCCGAGAATAGATGGTACAACTCATGGTTCATTCGACGGCGATATTCACCGCCGACGCAGATTGGCCCATAGATCTCCCGGAGAATTTTTCTCTTAAAAGCTGGCTCATCTGCTTGTTCACGTACCCGTGCTTCTGACCCATAGAACATCAGGGGTAGTATCAGTGTATTGTAGAGAGTGAGATCGGTCTGGTGAGAGGTGGACTTGTTCATGAATTGCTTACTTAGACCATAATAGCATCTGTTGGCCAACACTATTTTCCTCCAAATTTCAAGACTGATGGCATTAGTTTTATTTATGGCGGTACCGAGGTATTTAAAATCTTTGACTAACTCGAAGCTGTAGTTTTTATGTTCCACAGTTTGTTCGAATCTAATGAACATTCTGCGCATTGATACCATCAGCTTGGTCCTCTCGCCATTTATTGCCAGGCCCACCTGGGAAGACTCCTTCTTATTTTGTTCATAGGTATCTGTTACCGCTCGCAATGTTCGATCTATTTGGAGTACAGAGTGCCACTTCTCTTCATCTTTGCCTCTTGGATGACCTTTTCCAGCAGGATGTTAAGACGGTCACCTTATCTGAACCCTCGTTCGGTATTGAAGGGCTCCGAGAGCTCTTTTCTGACTTTAACTGCTGAACTTGGGCGATTTAAAGTTATGCTTCATAGTATTATTAATGGACGTCTGGCGCGTTGATAGCATCAGCTTGGTCCTCTTGCCATTTACTGCTAGGCCCACCTTGGCAGACTCTTTCTTAATTTGTTCATAGGTGTCTGTTACCGCTCGCAATGTTCGATCTATTTGGAGTACAGGGTGCCACTTCCCTTCACCTTTGCTTCTTGGATGACCTTTTCCAGCAGGATGTTAAAACGGTCACCTTATCTGAACCCTCGTTCGGTATTGAAGGGCTCCGATAGCTCTTTTCTGACTTTAACTGCTGACCTTGTGCCATTTAAAGTTATGCTGCATAGTCTTATTAATTTTGCAGGATTGCCGGACGTAGACATGGCTTTAAACACCTCTAAACGGATAGGGCTTTATAGCCGATGAATAGGTGGAATATGTCGATGTTTTTTTCATGGGTCTTTTCCAGGATTTGGCGCAGAGTGGAAATGTGGTCGATGGTGGATTTGCAACGTCTAAAGCCGCATTGGTATGGTCCAATAATGTCATTGACCATTGGCTTCAGTCGTCCGCACATCACGCTGTATATCACTTTATATTCGATGGGAAGGAACTAATTCCTGCATAGTTGGCACATATCGTCTTGTCTCCTTTTTGTGCACGGTACACAGGATACTGAGGTTCATCATTGGGCATGTGTTCCTCTAGCCAAATTATACTAATCAGATGGTGCATGCTTCTGACCAGCATCTGACCACCGGTATTTAAATTTATTGGCTGGTAACACGTCGGCGTCTTCTGCCTTATTATTCTTCAGCCGATTGATTGCTATTCTCGCCTCGTCTTGGCTGGGTGGTATACACACTATAAAGATAAAGACCAATAGCCGCCATCTCTATTGGTCCTGGGGTAAATTCTGTACCGCCACTATATGATACTAGAAGCTTTGCAAAATGCTCCTCCCTCATCCTCAACACGCTGTCGGTATCTGTCACCAAGTTTCCATCTTCATCTCTACAGGAGGATGTGCCTGCACCAAAGCCTCCGGTTTGTTGTTTTACTCGTTGGTAAAATTTCCGGATTTCATTCTGACTTCTGTACACCTCATTTTGCTACCGCTCACAGTTTTCTTGTTCTTTCTTCTTTTTTCTGAAAATACGTTTCTCCTCTCCCGGAGTTATGTATTTATTTTTTTTTACGGATGCTGCAGATCGTCAACACGTTGTCTGAATCTTTCACCTGGTTTCTTTCTTCATCTTTATAGAGGATGTGCCTGAACCAAAGCCTTCGGTTTGGTGTTTTATTCGTTGGTAAAATTTCCGGATTTCATTCTGACTTTCGTACACCTCAATTTGCTACCGCTCACGGTATTCCCCAGCCCATATTCCAGAATGTTATTCCATCTGTTGATAACAATTCAAAATAAAAAAAAATTATTGTTTCGGTAAAAGTTGAAAATATATTTTGAGCTTCTTTGACAAAATCGGAAGTCGTTTTTTTAATAAGAGGCAAAAATCTAAACGTCTTAAAATCGGAAGCAAAAACAGCTGTTTTCTCACGATCAAGGCCTATAGATAAGGTCATCCAGGGAGACCAGCTGGATATCAGCACCCACTCAAGTTTGCTGTAAAAATTCATTATTGTGAATTGACTTCCATTATGAAAACGTAAACAACGACCTAATTTTTGACATTAGACTTGAGAAAAAATAGATGTTTTCCGATTTCGATTGTTACCTGGGTGAAATTTTACTAGTATTCTAAGTGAGGTACAAAGACAATATGAAATCAGGGAGCGGAGCAGTATGGTCGGCCCCGTCCGACTATACTACCCTACATTACTATTTACTTGTCCATATTCATTTCAGTTTGGGTTGTGTTGTGATGTTCGGCTTATAATTGTAGCCTATATATCGAATCGAAAAGTACAAAAAAACTAAGTTTTCAGTCTATTTTATTCAAAAATTATTATCTGATCATCGCCGAAAATTATAGGCGTTGTTTTTGACCATAACTGGAACCTCATGGAACATTTCAAAGCGAACAGAGCAATATTTCCGCCCTCTAGTGTGGTAATGGATTAATAAATAATATCTGAGTACGTAAGCACCTGTAAATATTGAAATGTAACTCCCACATCCGAGTACATACGACCATATAATTGGTATCAATTAAAAGGTCAACCACTCCTCTTGGATATACTATCAACTTCTCGGGTCTATGTCCTTCAGGGACAAATATATACGCCATAAAATACAAATTTTGTAAATTTTCACACAAAAGTATGGGTCCATTTAACCACTAAATATTGACCGATCTTTATGAAAACAGGAATGCTTATTCTTTGGCCCGATCCCATTCTGCATATAAAATTTCGTGAGATTAGGGTCATATTTGTGGCCTCCAGGGCGACCAGAAAAACCGACAAAAATAAAGTTTTTGGTCCATTTCATCCCCTAAATATTAACCGATCTTTACCAAATACAATAGGTGTCTACATTGCCCAGAACCCATCCTGCATGCAAAAGTTCGTGAAGATTGGTCCATAACTGTGACATGTATCGTGTTTACAAATTATAAAGGACAGATGGACGGACGGACACACATGTCTAGATCGTCTCAGCTAGTCGAGATATGACTATCTGTATACTTAAAGGTGGGTCTAATATTTCGCGGCGTTCCAAACTCTTGGGGCTGCACAAAGCTATAATACCCTGACAACATAATTGTGTAGGGTATAAAAAATAAAGTATATATGGCATTACGAAAATATTCATTGACATTTTTTTCTGTGACTGCGGACGATCCACACATCTTCGTCACTCGTTGTTATGTTAGCGTTCAAGCCTGACCTCTTCGGCATGGAAAAGTGAAACATGTATCAATATCGTAGTACGAAGTGTATGAGAATTATTGTGTACATCAAATCAGATTCTGGTTGATGCATGCATTGAAGTTGAAGTTGAAGAACACAAGTAATGATGATGGTTGGCTCCGTCCGAATATATATTAATGCGTATCGTTGCATCTTCATTAGATAAATTTTACTATTTGCTACAAAATAATAATTGTTAAGAACCCAAGGTACTAAAACAAGTACACCATCTTCACATTTTCTTTCCAACACTATCCGCTGATAAGAATCCGAGACCAATAGTTTATTAACCAACCATATATTGTTATTAACTATAAACGACCGGTCATCTTTCACTCTCAATCTCCCAACTTTTTAAGCTCATTTTGTTAATAACCTCCAATCCATCGATCATTGTGATTTTTGTGAGAAAAAGATCGAGTTTGTGTAAGAGAACTATATGAAGCCGGCTTAGCACACACATCTTACATCTGAGACCAGTCTCACTTGGCTATCTCGCTCTACGCTCTCTCTCTCCCACTCTCACTCAAAAACAAATACAATTTAAATGTATCCCCACCATCATCTGCCCCCACAATAAGAAGAACAACAACTACCAACATAGCCACATAAACTTGTTAGTTTGGATGCCGGTTTATTTATTTTGTTGTTATTATTGTTGTTGTCTAGTAGAACACCCCAGGCGGTACAATTTCTTTTGTATCAACAAAAACAAGTGATTCCCCAGAAATCCAATCCATTGATGACACTTACGTAATTGTATGGGAATTGTTTTTATTTGTGTCTCACTCTTTTCTGTTTGTTTATCAGCTGTGTGTGCGGTGCGGTGCCGGTTATTTTTTTTTTTTTTTTCTGGCCAGCCACTATCGTCAGAGTGTCAACATAGCTTTCGCGTTCTTTTGTTGTTGTTGCTGTGGTTTTTTCTTACTTTTTTTATAAATTATTGTTTGTGTTACTTTGAGTGTCATTGTCGTTCCATCTTCAACGCCATTCATTAGACCTTATTCAGACCAGATAAAGCACTCGAGATGTGATATGGCCACTTCGACTGTGGACGACAGATTTTTTAGGGATGACAATTTGAGATTTTATTATTATACCCTTCACATCCACATGACACAGTTTCGAAATATTCACCGAAGGTCGAATACCTGCTACTCTAGATAATGTTCCAGATCCGAATAAAATTCTAAACCTATATAGATATTACGATGAATGTCGCAGTATTAGAAATTTGCTACTACTTTCCTTGGACTTTCATTGCAACTACACTCTAGAATGTTTGGTATTGGTAATGAAACATATCGGTCAGCGTTCTGATTTTAAAACCCCCATATTAAAATTCCGCCTCATTTTCGGCATTTTGAAGTTTTTATCAGCATTTTCCATCCTTGGAGACTGTATTTGGTATTCAAAATTCTCGGAGGGTGGAAAATATATTTGCAGAAGATTCTCGATATAGATCGTTGTTTTGTAATAGCCTCAATATAAAATTTCCCGTCCTTTTTTAAATATTTTTAAGATTTTCCCGCCGAAGTGGTTACAATTTTCAGTACATTCCGTATCTCTTGGAAGTTGAAAAAAAAACTTATTTGCAGTAAAATTTAAATGTAGGTCCATGTTTGGACATGGCCTCAATATAAAAGTCCTTCCCCCTTTTTTTGGAATTTTGGCGGTTTCATCCACGATTTCCCATGGCAATAATTTGGCATTACGGGTTCTCATAAGGCAAAACACATATTTGCAGAGATTTCCGATGCAGGTCCAAGTTTTTGAGATTGCCTTCTTATTAAGGTTCCGTCCCATTTTCGTTCTTTTGAAGATGTTAACCGCATTTTCCAACACATGTGTCTAAAATTTGCATTCCGTATTCTATAGAAGATGAAAAAACGCATTCGTACGAAATGTGGGTCCATGTTTTGACATTGACTCAATATACAAGTCTCTTCTAATTATCTGTATTTTGAAGGTTTTAACTGCATTTCCCAGCCGAAACTATTTCGAAACTTCGACATAGTTTTTACAAAGTCCCTATATCCGCAAATTAACATACCGGCCTCTCATTTTCAGGAAATTTTTTATACATGTTCATGTTTTGGCAGGAGTCCAGCTCCATTGTCGGTATTTCGAAGTATTTAGTTTCAATTTTCGCCTAAAAGGTCTGTAATAGTTTTTTGCCTTGAGTCTTCAAAAAATATGTTTTAATCCACGCCTCTTTTAGGTCTTCAAGAAATATTTTTTAATCCACGCCTCTTTTAGGTCTTCAAGAAATATTTTTTAATCCACGCCTCTTTTAACTAATGACATAAATCATACGCGCCATAGATTTTGTATACCCTACACAATTAATTTGACCAGTCATTAAGAAATTTTGCAGATAGGTTCGGCCAAAAACGATACGCGGTTTATATTTAAGGGATGAAGTAGACTAACAAAACTGTTTTCAGCTTTTCTGGTCGTTCTTGAAGCCACAATCGTGAGCCGAACATGACATTACTGTTTAGTTATGATCGTTCAACATTAAGCGGGTCCAATTGACATAAAATTAGATGGCATTTATTTTTAATACTGTAAGTCCAGGGAAGTGGCTGGTGTATCCAAGGGTAGTGGTTGGTTCTTAAATGTATATAAATTATATTGAGGTATATACTCACATATGGGAGTTATATTAAAGAGAATTCATATTCTGATATTGTTTAGCAGCATTTTCAAGGATAATTAGCAGAATGTTAAAGTCCAGTTTTATTGTCGTAGAATACTACATGGTGGGTCACGTCTGATTATACTACTCAGCTTACTGGTATAAAATGTTTGACTTGCAAAATACTCCAAAGACAATTCAGATTCTGTAATGTGTTGCGTATAACCAGTGTTGCCAAAACTTTGTTGATAAAAATTGCTAGATTTTGCTTAAAAAAGTGCTAGAAAGTGCTAAAAAATTTTAAAAAGTGCCAAATAAAAGTGCTAAAAATTTCATAAGAGAAATCAGAAGAATTGACTTTAAGGGAACATCCCCAGCACCCCATTCCCGATTTTAAATGTTCAAGATTTTCAATGGGCTGGTAAATCAATAATAAAGCTTGTTAAGGTTTGTAAATTTGAGGATATATATTTGAATATTTAAAGAAAAAGAAAATAATTTAAATTTTTTTTGTTATTGTTTTGTTGTTGCTGACGTACGAACTAGGATTATTGGCTTCGCTCAAACATCAACAAAATGGCGGACCTTTAAACAAATATTTTTGAAAAATCGTCTATTTTTTACCACAAACCTAGTTAAAACCAGTAAGGAAAGTAGCAAAGTCGGACTGGGCCGACTATATGATACCCTTCACCACTTTGGGTATATTCAACAGATGTATCCTAAGATGTACCCTATCGATGCACCAATTACATAAAACCGGACGAAAATATATATGGGAGCTACATTTAAATCTGAACCGATTTTCACGAAATTTAGCTCACGTCATTCTAAACTTAATTCAGTACGCTATGACAAATTTCGGGCAAATGGAATGATTTTCAAAGACTTTGGTGCACCATTTACCTAAAATCGGGCGACTATATATATATATATATATATATATGGGAGCTTTATATACATCTGAACCGATTTTCATGAAACTTGGCACACATTATTATAGACGCAATTCAGCACGCTATGCCAAATTTCGTGCAAAGATATATAGGGTCTTAAAAGCACCAATTACCTTAGATGAAAATATGTGAAATCTATATCCAAATTTGAACCGATTTCAACGAAACTTTTCACAGGTTGGGTTATACTAATTTCAGTACGTTTTGTTCTTTCAATCATATATTGGTTCATTGGTGTGTCAATTACTTAAAATCAATCGATCTATGCAATATTAGAACTTTGGTACATTATTTACATTAAATCTGACGGAAATATATATATATATATATATATATATGTATATATTTATCTGAACCGATTTTCACGAAACTCAGCACACATCATTCCAGGAAACTTGGCATAAAGCACTCTAGGCTCTATTAAGTACGTTATGCCAAATTTCGTGCAAATCGAAATATATATAGGGACTTTGGTGCATCACTTACATAATCTGTACCGATTTTCACGAAACTTGGCAGACATCACTCTAAGCTCAATTAAGTACGTTTTACCAAATTTCTTGCAAATCGAAAGATATATAGGGACTTTGGTGCACCATTTACATAAAATCGGTCGAAAATATATATGGGAGCTATATCTAAATCTGGACCGATTTTCAGGAAACTTGCCAGACATCATTCTAGGCTTAATTCATTACGCTGCGGCAAATTTCGTGCAAATCGAACGATATATAGGGAATTTGGTGATCCATTTACATAAAATCGGACGAAACTATATATGGGAGCTATATCTAAATCTGGACCGATTTTTACGAAACTTGGCAGACATCACTCTAACTCTTTGCCAAATTTCTTGCAAATCGAAAGATATATAGGGACTTTGGTGCACCATTTACATAAAATCGGACGAAAATATATATGGGAGCTATATCTAAATCTGGACCGATTTTCAGGAAACTTGGCAGACATCATTCTAGGCTTAATTCATTACGCTGTGCCAAATTTCGTGCAAATCGAACGATATATAGGGACTTTGGTGCACCATTTACCTTAAATCGGACGAAAATATATATGGGAGCTATATCTAAATCTGAACCGATTTTTCTCAATTTCAATAGGGTTTGTCCCTGGGCCAAATAAGTGAACTGTGCCAAATTTCATCCAAATCGGATCATAAATGCGACCTGTACTTTGTTCACAAAAATACATGGACGGACGGACAGACGGACATGCGTAAATCGACTCAGAAAGTGATTCTATGCATATTCTCAAAAGTAACTATGGGTCTATCTCGATTCCTTTTGCCTGTTACAAACATATGCACAAAGACATAATACCCTGTACCACAGTGTGGTGAAGGGTATAAATATGGAAGATCTTGACCGATTGGATATATCAATGTTCATACGATAGCTATACACTCACAGAGAAAAGTCCCAAAATTTGGAATCGATCGGATTATTAGTTTTTGAGTTATCGTGCCCGCCATTCGCAAATACGCTTTTTGGAGAAAAATGCGTTTAAAGTTTGAGAAGCCATCTTGCCGTCACTTAATGCTAGCACTATAAATCGGATATATCTTCAAGAGTTGTTTCAATTTTCACTTGAAATTTCATAGGGACGTTCTTGAATTAGTGGAAATTCAAATTAAATTAAAATTAAATTTGTTAAAACCGAGAATGGGGTGGTCCCCTTAATTTGATATTTTGCATTCTTATTAGGTAAAATGTCCCTACCAAAAATTATCAATGTGGGTCTATGTTTCGAGGTAGGCCCTAGAGAACGGCATCTTAGGGTCGTCGAGCAAGTTTTTCATCTAATTGTCCATAATTTGAAACTTTTGATTTTAATGGTGTGTCAAATTTTCCCACTAAAAAGTATTAATAACGGTTTTTGTGGGGTTTCGGAGAATGGCATATATGCAGAAAATTGTCAAGGTACATAGTACTCATATTAAAGTACTGCTCTACCTTCTTCATTTTGAAGGTTTTAGACGTATTATCCGTGTTCTCGTAGGTTGGGATATATTTATGCGGACAATTTTCTAGATAGGTCTATGTGTGGACATATCCCCCATATAAAGTTTCAATCCTATTTTTGTCCTTTAAGGATTAGAACCTTTTCCCGACGAATTGTATAACCCCATTATAAAGTGGGACGCGACCCATTTTCGGTACTCTGAAATAGCTACAATTTGGCATTCGGGATTCCCGATGAATACAGAACTCCTTTCCGATTTCGGTTCATGATTTTTACATCGCCCTTAATTTGGTTTTTCATTTTACCAAATAATAAACCTACTAGCAGGCGATGCTATAGTAAGCATATGAAGTACCCGATCATTTTTTGAGAAAATTTTAATACACTCCACATGGTACAGGGTGCAAATAGTTCTGACCGTCCGAACGTTAATATTTATTTATAAATGTACTGGCACTTTTTCAACATTGGAAATTTGAAATCATATCGTGAATCATAGGGTCATTTTAATGCGTCAATGTGAAATCGAAATAATACGCAAAATTTTAACTAATTCTAGAAAAAAAATGCTAAAAAATGTGCTAGGTGCTAGATCAAATTTTTTGGTGCTAAACGAGTTTCAAAAGTGCTAAATTTAGCACTAAAAGTGCTAAATTGGCAACACTGCGTATAACAAACGACATAAGTCATACGCACCGTTGTCTCTTCAAATGAAATCCTGTGATTAAAAAAATGGATAGACATTATTTTTGTCTGATATATATGCTTTTAAAAACGTGGATTTATATTGAAAATTATTTTTGAAGAATTCTGAATGACAATTCAAAGTCGTTTTGGTGAGCAAATGTAGGTAAAACTTTTAAACATACCTTAAATAGAGCGACACTCATTGTGAAAGATAAAATTATGTTAAGATTTGTTAATTTATTGGATTTTCCATTCCAAATTTCAAAAACATAATCTCAATCCCACATTTCTTTTATATTGCCTCGACTAATGTCTTCATTCAAAACAAAACATAAAAAAATGTAGCATCACCAATCTGTATTGTTATCTCTGAATGTGTAATCACAAAGCCACACGTAAAAACCCCCAAAGATTAAATTGCTAATTAGTGGGAAAAATAGTATTTTACATACAAATTTGGCGTTTTCCATGGACAAATGTTTGTATGTGGGCTGGTCTTCCATCTGCAAGTACAAAGAAGAAGATTTCTAAGAACTGTAAGTGTCTTACAAAGTGAGAGTATTTTACAGGCACACACTATAAACAACCTTTCTATCTCCTGCATTTTAAATCGTCGTCGGTTCGTCGAACACTGTAACATCTAGCTGACACTACAAACATCTAAGTCATTGAAAAAAATAATATTATTATTTTCTGCCAAGTTTTCCAAAAATAAAGAGAAACATATTCTCTCAAAATAAAAAAAATATATAATCAGCAACACAATTTACAATGTCATTATTGGGAAAACCCACAATTGCAGATAATGTAATATTTGTAATATATGATGAGATACACCACAATATAGGTCAATCGCATTGTCTCTAATTACCCGTCACATTTTACATGGTTCAGCTGAGATTAGCAGATGTATAATATAAGGGTTTATAACTGATAATTGGCTAAAAATAAAATGTGAGAGCTAAGCTGTCAATTGGACTCTTGTGAACTAGCGTATTTCTCCCAAGAATTGAAACTATTTTTTTTAATAAGTCTGACTTGCAAATTACAAGGCAATTCCAAATTGGGTTACGTATAACTAACGGCATACATTATACGCACCGTACTACCACAAAAGAAATTCCGTGATATAAAGAGTAGGAGCTTATTTTAGTTGCTCAAATGTATCCATTATTTTGACTCGAACATCACGAAGTAAATATGATCTGGCCAACGCACAAGTACGAAGATCGGTCAAATTTTAAGTCGTCAAATGGAAACATGACTAAGTTTAAATACTACGATGTATGGAAAATGTTTGAAGGCATGAAGAATTTTTGATATACATAAATATGAGAATCCAAAATACTAAATTAGAGAAAATTCGGTTGAAAACCCTGCAGAAACCATAAAATACCGATTTTTTTGGAGGTAGCATTATATGAAGGCTGCCCTAAAAAGTGGACCAATATATATCATTCCAAAGAAAAGATCCTTGGAGTAGAAGCTATGCCAAAATTTTTTTTATTATAATTTAAACAGACAGACGGCAGACAGACAGACGACTATATCGATATCGAATTTTATTCTGATTAGGAATATATTAGGTTGGAGAAAAAGAAATCCATTATTTTTATATGAACTGTAGGACTTTATTTCGTGGTTCGAAATGTCCGATTTGGTTTCAAATATGCACCGTTTTGTTGCATGATTTGTTGCCATTTTAAAGGTAACTGCATAACTAACCAACATCCCGAAGTTTCTGGCGAGTCACTGTAGATGTGTGTGGCCTAGCGTTGTCATGGTGGAACACGACACCTCTCCTGTTAGGCTATTCTGGCCGTATCTGGTCTATTGTAAATGGTTTAGAACAGTTTTATGGTCGATTTTTAGCTCCTGGGCGATGTTACGACTGCTAACATGCCGGTCAACGATCGATCATTTCTCCGATTTCATCGACATTTTCGAGGCGAGGTGCACCTTTAACATCAAAAATTTCTGAACGGAATCTACGAATCAAAATTGCACATATCGTAATTGATTGTTACAGTATCGGAACCATAAACACCATTCACAATTTTAGCCGCTTGGCTTGCATTTTCGCCTTTGTTAAAGAAAAACTCTAAAATGTACCGAATTTTTTCTTTGTGCGAAATGTCACCCTTCCAATGATTTTTTCCCCAACCTAATATTACGATTTACAAAGGTTGGATTAAATTAGATGTTCCATTTTTTTATATTGTATTAAGAAATTTTAAGAAGGTTAACGCATTGTGAGTGATACCGGAAGGAGTAGATCAACGGGTCTCATTTTCAAGCTTGATTGCGTTCGCTTCCTATAAGATTTACATGTTTTCAAAATGTTGACCCATTGTAGGTGAGGTACTAGATGGAGTGGACATATAAGTGACATCTCCCAACAACATACATACATACAGGGTTAAAATATTGGATTCTTTAAAGTTTGGATGAAACTTAGTCCTTTGAACCATCTATCGATGGTAGGCTTAGGTTTAAGCAGATTCGTATTTAGAGATCTTAAACAAATTTAATGAATGCAAGGGCAAAAAACCACAAATGCGATAAATAAAAATACAAAATATAAAAACTCAAATAAAAACCGCATTGACAGTAATAAACAGAAAAAACGCAATGAATAAAGAAATATTTTTATTATTTATTTAAAATTTGTTGAATATCAACAAATCATTATCTCACATTGAGTAGATTCTTTAGAAATAATTAGCAAAATTACGGAAACTATTTTTGCAGCAACAACATTTGATAAATGATTTGACAACTCGTTCGGGTTTTGTTTTTATTTTTTCGCTTATAAGCACACATGTGATCGTATCTGCCATACTCGAAGAGTAAATTAATTGCTAATTGAATAGAAATTCAGGATTGCTAAAATTTAAAAATAGACGGTCGAATTTGAGATACAAACAAATAGAAACAAATTTAAAAATCATACAACATGGAGCTATAAACGTTGATATTATTATAGGAACCCTTACAGTTATAATCCTTTTGGGACCTACAATAAATATTCGAAGGTGTCACCAACGTCATAAAAAATCGTTATGCACACCAATCTATTATGGGGGTTATAATTAGTATTGGGTATGATATAAGAGAAATTAATCAACTTAGTAGCGACAACAACAAATTCATTTCAAAAAACCAGTAAGGAAAGTAGTAAAGTCGGACTGGGCCGACTATATTATATCCTTCACCACTTTGGGTATATTGCGCATATGTATCCCTCGAAGAATCCGCACCAATTTCAACAAAACGCAATAACGTCCCAATTTGATACATTGTTCAAAATTTCATGTTAATCGGACAAACATTAGGAGTTTGGAGCGCCATTTATGTAAAATGAGGAATATATATGAATATTTGGGATCTACATAGAAATCTGAACCGATCTAAAACTTACCACACATCATTCTCGACACAATTTAGTACGCTATGACAAATTTCGTGCAAATCCAAGGATATATAGGGACTTTGGTGTACCATTTATATAAAATCGGACGAAGATATATATGGGAGCTATATCTAAAGCTGAACCGATTTTCACTAAACTTAATACACATCATTCTAGGCACAATTCAGTAAGCTATGCCAAATTTTGTGCAAATCGAAGGATATATAAGGACTTTGGTGCGCTATTTACCTAAAATCGGACGAAAATATATATGGGAGACTATATCTAAATCTGAACCGATTTTCACTAAACTTAATACACATCATTCTAGGCACAATTCAGTACGCTATGCCAAATTTCGTGCATATCGAAGGTTATATAATACTGTGGTCCACTATTTACATAAAATCGGACGAAAATATATATGGGAGCTATATCTAAATCTGAACCGATTTGCACTAAACTTAATACACATCATTCTAGGCACAATTCAGTAAGCTATGCCAAATTTTGTGCAAATCGAAGGATATATAAGGACTTTGGTGCGCTATTTACCTAAAATCGGACGAAAATATATATGGGAGACTATATCCAAATCTGAACCGATTTTCACGAAATTTTACACACATCGTTCTAGACTTAATTCAGTACGCTATGCCAAATTTTGTGCAAATCGAAGGACTTTGGTGCGCTATTTACCTAAAATCGGACGAAAATATATATGGGAGACTATATCCAAATCTGAACCGATTTTCACGAAATTTTACACACATCGTTCTAGACTTAAGTCAGTACGTTATGCCAAATTTCGTGCAAATCGAATGATATATAGGGACTTTGGTGCGCTATTTACCTAAAATTGGACGAAAATATAAATGGGAGCTATATCTAAATCTGAACCGATTTTCACGAAATTTTACACACATCGTTCTAGACTTAAGTCAGTACGCTATGCCAATTTTCGTGCAAATCGAAGGATATATAGGGACTTTGGTGCACTATTTACCTAAAATCGAACGAAAATATATATGGGAGCTATATCTAAATCTGAACCGATTTTCACACATCGTTCTAGACTGTGTCAAATTTCATCCAATTCGGATCATAAATGCGACTTGTACTTTGTTTACAATTTAACATGGACACACAGACAGACGGACATGCATAAATCGACTTAGAAAGTGATTCTATGCATATTCTCGAAAGGAACCATGTGTCTATCTCGTTTCCTTTTGCCTGTTACAAACATGTGCACAAAGGCATAATACCCCGTACCACAGTGTGGTGAAGGGTATAAGAAAACATTAGGGATCTTCATTGCCCAGAACCGGTCCTACAGGCAAAATTTCGTGAAGATTGGTCCATAATTGTATCCTGTATCGTGTTTACAAATAATAATGGACAGACGGACGGACACACGTGTCTAGATGGACTCAGCTAGTCGAGATATGGCAATCGGTATACTTAAAGGTGAGTCTGCACAAAGCTATAATACCCTGACAACATAGTTTTGTGGGGTATAATTAAATATGTCATTTCTTCTAACTTATTTGTGTTAATGGAGCAGTTGGTTAAAAATTTACAGTCAGTGGAAGACAATTCTGAAGAAAACCCCATAAGAAAAGGAGAAAGGTTGGACTGGGTTGACTATATGATATTATACACCACTTTGGGAATATGCACCAGATTTTTCTACGATTCTCTTAATAACATACATCAATATTTATACCAATTAAATAAGCTTAACATGCTTCAAATGCTTCTATATAATGTATTTGGTTGTATGTGTACAATCGATACAGTCAATAGGATCGTCTATGGAGAATCATTTGCAAACATATGACGAAATTATTTATGTAATCTATATCTATAAATTAATCGGTTTCAATCAACACACACATGTAGAACAGAGGGCCTCTGGAATAAAATAATAAGAAATCGGATAAAGTTAGATAGTTAAAAGCATCATGTAAATCTGAATCGACATAATGCAAATTTTACGCACGTCATTCGGTATTGGAACACTGTGCAAAATTTAATCGGGTTAATCGATCACACGGAGGTAAATTATTTACAGTAAATCGACGACAATATATATGACAGCTATCTGGGATTAAATTGCAGAATAGTATGTGTATGGGTTGAATTTTCGCAGACATATTTGATATGTAGGTCCAAGTTTTGTCTTAACCCCCACATAAAGGTTTCGCCCAATTTTCCGTATTTAGGATAGGATTAAGTACCATTTCCCCAACGCCAAAGTGGCTGAAACTTGGAATTCAGAATTCTTGTAGAGTGCGAAACCTATTTGCCGAATATTTCCAATATCAGTACGTGTTTGGACATAGCTTCCACATATAAATGTCCCACTTTATGTTTTATGTTATAGTCGCCTTTTTCTACCAAAGGGCTTTAATTAGGTATACCAGGTGCTGAATATATACCAGCTGTCGATATAAGCTCAGATTGTGGTGACATAGCAACCATATAAAAGTCCCGTCGCATTTGTGATAGTTTGAGGTTTGTATCCGTATTTTCTAACACTAGTAGCTCTAATTCGGCATTCCAAGTTCTTGGAGGTTGACAAATATGTTTTCAGAATATTTGTTAAATTGTCTTTGTTTTGCAGAAGGATATGATGGATGCCATAGGGCTGAGGGTATAGCCTTATGGCTAACGAGGGTATATCCCCTGGGCTACTGCAAAAATGGGCCTTATCGAAATATTGTTTTTAGGCCCCGTGCTTCTTTGAATCAAATCCGTTTCAGACAATTTGGAGCCGATTTAAAAAAACTCCGTCCATCTGTCTGAGTAACTGATTTCGGTGCATTTCTCCCCAAAAGGGGCCAACATGGTGAAAAGCGCCTTCGCTACTGTTTACAATAGTGAGATCAGCATCCTTTTGCAAGCATCGTTGCTGTCTAGAGGGATCGACCTATCGTCCATTGTCTAGGCTTCGGGAACGATGTTGGTATTAGGCATCAGCTTAAATGCCTATATCAGGCTTTAATGGAAATTCAAGGTCCACACCTATTAAAGGTGTAGATTATTTTAAATATTGTTTTCAAGGTCTTGTAATATGCGTATTTATTTGAAAGCATTTTTCATAGTTCCTTAATAGGCATTTTTTGAATAAGTGTGGTATATTTCAAAGAATTTTTTTCAAGTACTTCCATAGGCGTGGTTTATTTTAAAGAATTGATTTGCACCCTTCTCTCACCTTTACAAGGTGAGCATTCAGAGATTTGTAGATTCTGAGCCTACATCTGATTGCTGCTACATACATAAAATAATCTATATTAAATATATAATAGACTTCAGATGCATGTAATGCAATCGGTTTTAATTAACTTAGATTTCTTGATTTCCACTCTAGAAAATAGATCCATAAAATGGAACAACAAATTTCCAACAAGTTCAGTTGCTTGCGAGGAGTGAACGACGCCTTGTCATGTCGCACTCTCGTTTAATATTCTTCGTACTGGTATCTGTACAAATTGCCGTAGTTCCAATTATAAGTCAAAGGTAATGTAATCATCTATGCAAATCCGTTTTGCGGTCGATGTAGAAAAATATTAAAAAATAAATTATTTATTTTTCTTCTTCTTCTCTAGTCA
>NW_026882164.1:0-38353 GCF_032173495.1 Musca vetustissima | reverse complement strand
CTGGGTTTATATTATAATGGTTTAGATTACGTCCGTTGTAATCAGGCTAACATCCGAAGGTCATGAATAAATATGGCTAAGAATAAATATGTCAAATAGTGTTTGGGTCTTATAAAGGTTCCGTCCGATTTGAAGTGGTTTCAAGGCCCAAAACCCATTTGACATATACATGACAATTTGTTCTGCCCTTTGAAAAACTAAAACGCCATATAATAGTAAGTTTATGGGATCTCTGATGAATATTTCATGATAATAAAAACCATAAATTGATTTAATTAAATACGTAGATAATTCACAAAAATATAAATTGTGGTTGAATATTCTGTGAGCCCCTCTTTTTAGTAAGGGGGAAATTTAATTATATACCGAGAAGGGAGAAATTTGTATGTAGCTAGTGCTATTGTAGAATGTGACAAGGCCAGCAAACAACGACAAGACAACGTTGTTAGCCATGAGAAAGTTTGGCAAGCAAAAAAAAAAAATGAGAATGAATTTTCATCAAAATGCAAGTTGGTCGGTAGTACACATTGCATGAAATGAAGAAAGTTTCTTGTTTCACGAGAATTTCACAAGCTTCATTAAAAGTATTTTGTTAACCAGCTGTGTGCTGCTACCTACTTGGACTTATTAAGACATTAAAGGTCAGCTATATGAAATAATGTACAACGGTGTGTTTGTTTTGGGTAGCATTGCAAAAGTTTTGGGTTCTACAAAATGCAAACTTGTACATTTCATAACTAGGGCCATAATAGATAATTATGAAAAAAGGCAATGAAGGGAAATGAAATAAGGAATATTGAATTAATTACAATATTATTCCATTTTTAAGGATAGTCTGTAGAGAAAGTAATGGTGGCTCAAAATTCATAATGAAAAAATGCATGTACACTTCAGACACTTCAATAAAAATGTATTTAATGTAACTATTAAACTCAATTTCAATTTCCACAATCTAAAACAATAACATACAATTAAAATGACATTTCAACACACAAAAATTATGGAAACAAAACAACAAACTTTATTGAATGCATATCCTGTGATTTTGAAACTGGGGGAATGACATTTAAAGTCATTAGCAACAAAATAATAATAATAACTTGTCACAAAACTATTATTACACCCATTATAACAAAGTCAAAAACAACAATAACTTACCTGTAGTTATGGACACTGTCCATGTTGGCCAATCACGATGTGTACCATTGGTATAGTACAGCCAGAATGTGTATTTCGTACCGGGCAAAGCACGCGAAAATTGTATTTCATCACCAATTTCATTGGAGGCAATTGTTGTATTTGGTTCGGGATAACCATATGGCGGACTATAGTCTAGACGGTAAAAGGCACCGTCTATACCCTGATTATTGGGTATGCTTATTTCTAAATCGGCACAATGACCAAGCTGCAAATAAAGAAGAAAGAATAAAACAGGAAAACAGGAAAAATTAGTAAACAAATTTTAATCAGTTCTCAAAAAAGCGGGGGAAGAACAAATGACAAATGAAGTGAAAACTTAAATATGAACATGGCATTGCATGACAAAAACACGGAAATTTTTAATTAACAATATGAAAAAAGAACATGAAAATGATTAATGGTTGTGTATGTTTTTAAGAGTATCATTGCATACTTTAGGGCTTTGTATAATACAAAAGCATATTTTTTGGGGAGATTAAAATTGTCTGGCAATGTGGTATGGAATGTCAAGAGTATGAACATTATTTTTGCTGTTGCTGTAAATAGTAGGGATGGTATATAAATAAATGGCAGATATGCAGGAAATAGTATGATTTCGATTCTATTCGATTTTTTCGAAAATCCTCAAAACTGATGTTATTTCTTTTAAAAAAAATAAATCGCAGAGCTGAGGTCCATTTTTATACTATAGAAATAAAATGGTTAAAACTTCGTTTTTTTTTTGAAAAAAAAAAATCCTCAGAACTGAAGTCCGATTTTTTATATAAAAAATCCTCAGAAATGAAGTCCTATTTTTTTCTATAAAAAAATAATCTGAACTGAACTCCTATTTTTTCTATAAAAAATCCTCCGAGCTGAAGTTTAACTGACCTTCGACATTTTTCTATAGGAAAAGTCCACAGATTCTATAGCTTACGTTTCATTCCTATAGAAAAAAATCCTTAGAGCCTCACGGCTGCATATTTTTTATAAAAAAAATTCTCGAAAATAAAGTTCGAATTTTTCTATAGAAAAATGTCTTAGAACTGAGGTTTAATTTTTTTCTTAAAAAATACATCTGAAGTAAGGTTAGATTTTTTTCTATAGAAAAAAATGCCTCAGAACTGCGGTTCAATTTTTTTGTTCGTATAGAAAAAAAAAATCCTCAGAACATAGCTTAATTTTAATATGAAAAAAGTCCTAAGAACTGAGGTTAATTCAAAATGGAAAAAAGTCTTCATAACTGAGGATCGATTTTTTTCTATAGAAAGAAGAACCTCCAAGCTGAGGTTTGTTTTTTTTCTATAGAAAAAAGACTTTAGAACTGAGGTTAGACTTTTTTCTATAAAAAAAAGGTTTCAGAACTTTTATTTATTTTTTTCTACAGAAAAAAATACCTCAGAACTGAGGTTTAATTTGTTCTATAGAAAAAAAGAAGAACTTAGGTCCGATTTTTTTTATAGAAATAAATACCTCAGAAATGAGGTCCGATTTTTTTCTATAAAAAAATACCTCAGAACTTAACTTCGTGTTTATTGTTTAGAAAAAAATGCCTCAGTACTGAGGTTCATTTTTTTTCTAAGAATCTTCAGCACTGAGATTCTATTTTTCATTTAAACAAAATCCTCATAACAGAGATTCGATGTTTACTACAGAGAAGAAAAACTCAGACCTGACTTTCGACATTTTTCTACAGAAAAAAGTTCTCAGAACTTTGGATAATTTGTTTTATTGGAAAAGACTGAATTTTGTCTATAGAAAACAATTCTTAGAACTGAAATAGGATTTTTTACATAGGACAAAGTCCTCAGAACTAAAGTTCGATCTTATTATAACAAAAAAAAAAAAAAAAACAGTGAGCGGAGCAGTGAGCGGAGCGGACGGGGCCGACCATATGATACCCTACACAACTACCACGAAAAGCAAACTTTCTGCGGTTCTATATTCTGAGCCTGGGCAGTATTTCGTGAGATTTGCGCTTATTTATATTTGGTCACTTTAGATTTTTTTTTTCAATTTGACCCTCGGAATATTGACCGATCATCGTCTAAACAGCCGATCTACGTATTTGATCAGATCCCCTTCACCTTGTGAAATATGTGATGTTCTGCTATAATAATTGTCTCTAGAACTACTAGAAAATCTGAAAAAATTAAAGTTTTCTGTTCATTGCACCACCTGAATGGAATCTCAATTTCACCGAAAACTATAGGCGTCGTCCTTGACCATAATCGGAACTTCATGTACAATTTCAAAGCGATCAGCGCGACATTTTTACCTAAATACGGATAACTCCCACATCTAATACAGCCAAATAATTGGTATTAATTTGAAGGTCAACAACTCCTCTTGGATATACTATCAACTTCTCGTAATGTCCTTCACTATATATGCCCCATAATAACAATTTTGTAATTTTCCACGCAAAAGTAGTCATGCTTATTCTTTACCCCTAATTAGATAAATTCGAATTTAATTAGCAAAGACACGAACCGATATTTTAACATAGTGTTAACATAGGGTTAACAGTGTCGTTAACAGACCTCTGTTATCGTTAAAATTACTAAAAAATAATGATTTGTTCATGAAATTATTAATTTCATATATTAATTAAACTAAATAAAGATATTATGATGGATAATTTCATCTATTAAAGTTTCAAAAATATTATAAGGTAGTTTTGGCGAAAAATAATTAGTGCCAATAACGCAACTGGATGAACAAGTCCAATGTCCATTAAGTCTCCCGGGATAATTCTGCCGGGTCAATATTGGTATCTATGGAAAGCTTATGAAGTGTACTACACATTAGCATTGCAAAAAGGATACCAAGTTCGGGCCGATTCCGCCGTATTTGGCAATTTCTGAAAAAATCCTTTGAAAAGGATATTTCCAGTGGAGAATATGATTTCCAGGACAATTCTGCCGGGTCAATATTGGTATCTATGGAAAGCTTATGAAGTGTACTACTCATTGGCATTGCAAAAAGGATACCAAGTTCGGGCCGATTCCGCCGTATTTGGCAATTTCTGAAAAAATCCTTTGAAAAGGATATTTCCAGTGGAGAATATGATTTCCAGGACAATTCTGCCGGGTCAATATTGGTATCTATGGAAAGCTTATGAAGTGTACTACACATTAGCATTGCAAAAAGGATACCAAGTTCGGGCCGATTCCGCCGTATTTGGCAATTTCTGAAAAAATCCTTTGAAAAGGATATTTCCAGTGGAGAATATGATTTCCAGGACAATTCTGCCGGGTCAATATTGGTATCTATGGAAAGCTTATGAAGTGTACTACACATTAGCATTGCAAAAAGGATACCAAGTTCGGGCCGATTCCGCCGTATTTGGCAATTTCTGAAAAAATCCTTTGAAAAGGATATTTCCAGTGGAGAATATGATTTCCAGGACAATTCTGCCGGGTCAGTATTGGTATCTATGGAAAGCTTATGAAGTGTACTACACATTAGCATTGCAAAAAGGATACCAAGTTCGGGCCGATTCCGCCGTATTTGGCAATTTCTGAAAAAATCCTTTGAAAAGGATATTTCCAGTGGAGAATATGATTTCCAGGACAATTCTGCCGGGTCAATATTGGTATCTATGGAAAGCTTATGAAGTGTACTACACATTAGCATTGCAAAAAGGATACCAAGTTCGGGCCGATTCCGCCGTATTTGGCAATTTCTGAAAAAATCCTTTGAAAAGGATATTTCCAGTGGAGAATATGATTTCCAGGACAATTCTGCCGGGTCAATATTGGTATCTATGGAAAGCTTATGAAGTGTACTACACATTAGCATTGCAAAAAGGATACCAAGTTCGGGCCGATTCCGCCGTATTTGGCAATTTCTGAAAAAATCCTTTGAAAAGGATATTTCCAGTGGAGAATATGATTTCCAGGACAATTCTGCCGGGTCAATATTGGTATCTATGGAAAGCTTATGAAGTGTACTACACATTAGCATTGCAAAAAGGATACCAAGTTCGGGCCGATTCCGCCGTATTTGGCAATTTCTGAAAAAATCCTTTGAAAAGGATATTTCCAGTGGAGAATATGATTTCCAGGACAATTCTGCCGGGTCAATATTGGTATCTATGGAAAGCTTATGAAGTGTACTACACATTAGCATTGCAAAAAGGATACCAAGTTCGGGCCGATTCCGCCGTATTTGGCAATTTCTGAAAAAATCCTTTGAAAAGGATATTTCCAGTGGAGAATATGATTTCCAGGACAATTCTGCCGGGTCAATATTGGTATCTATGGAAAGCTTATGAAGTGTAATACACATTATCATTTCAAAAAGGATACCAAGTTCGGGCCGATTCCGCCGTATTTGGCAATTTCTGAAAAAATCCTTTGAAAAGGATATTTCCAGTGGAGAATATGATTTCCAGGACAATTCTGCCGGGTCAATATTGGTATCTATGGAAAGCTTATGAAGTGTACTACACATTAGCATTGCAAAAAGGATACCAAGTTCGGGCCGATTCCGCCGTATTTGGCAATTTCTGAAAAAATCCTTTGAAAAGGATATTTCCAGTGGAGAATATGATTTCCAGGACAATTCTGCCGGGTCAATATTGGTATCTATGGAAAGCTTATGAAGTGTACTACACATTAGCATTGCAAAAAGGATACCAAGTTCGGGCCGATTCCGCCGTATTTGGCAATTTCTGAAAAAATCCTTTGAAAAGGATATTTCCAGTGGAGAATATGATTTCCAGGACAATTCTGCCGGGTCAATATTGGTATCTATGGAAAGCTTATGAAGTGTACTACACATTAGCATTGCAAAAAGGATACCAAGTTCGGGCCGATTCCGCCGTATTTGGCAATTTCTGAAAAAATCCTTTGAAAAGGATATTTCCAGTGGAGAATATGATTTCCAGGACAATTCTGCCGGGTCAATATTGGTATCTATGGAAAGCTTATGAAGTGTACTACTCATTGGCATTGCAAAAAGGATACCAAGTTCGGGCCGATTCCGCCGTATTTGGCAATTTCTGAAAAAATCCTTTGAAAAGGATATTTCCAGTGGAGAATATGATTTCCAGGACAATTCTGCCGGGTCAATATTGGTATCTATGGAAAGCTTATGAAGTGTACTACACATTAGCATTGCAAAAAGGATAC
Organism: Musca vetustissima; assembly: GCF_032173495.1. Classification (NCBI taxonomy): domain Eukaryota; kingdom Metazoa; phylum Arthropoda; class Insecta; order Diptera; family Muscidae; genus Musca; species Musca vetustissima. The sequence goes on along the minus strand of NW_026882164.1, from coordinate 32,036 downwards.
CAAGTTCGGGCCGATTCCGCCGTATTTGGCAATTTCTGAAAAAATCCTTTGAAAAGGATATTTCCAGTGGAGAATATGATTTCCAGGACAATTCTGCCGGGTCAATATTGGTATCTATGGAAAGCTTATGAAGTGTACTACTCATTGGCATTACAAAAAGGATACAAAGTTCGGGCCGATTCCGCCGTATTTGGCAATTTCTGAAAAAATCCTTTGAAAAGGATATTTCCAGTGGAGAATATGATTTCCAGGACAATTCTGCCGGGTCAATATTGGTATCTATGGAAAGCTTATGAAGTGTACTACACATTAGCATTGCAAAAAGGATACCAAGTTCGGGCCGATTCCGCCGTATTTGGCAATTTCTGAAAAAATCCTTTGAAAAGGATATTTCCAGTGGAGAATATGATTTCCAGGACAATTCTGCCGGGTCAATATTGGTATCTATGGAAAGCTTATGAAGTGTACTACACATTGGCATTGCAAAAAGGATACCAAGTTCGGGCCGATTCCGCCGTATTTGGCAATTTCTGAAAAAATCCTTTGAAAAGGATATTTCCAGTGGAGAATATGATTTCCAGGACAATTCTGCCGGGTCAATATTGGTATCTATGGAAAGCTTATGAAGTGTACTACACATTAGCATTGCAAAAAGGATACCAAGTTCGGGCCGATTCCGCCGTATTTGGCAATTTCTGAAAAAATCCTTTGAAAAGGATATTTCCAGTGGAGAATATGATTTCCAGGACAATTCTGCCGGGTCAATATTGGTATCTATGGAAAGCTTATGAAGTGTACTACACATTAGCATTGCAAAAAGGATACCAAGTTCGGGCCGATTCCGCCGTATTTGGCAATTTCTGAAAAAATCCTTTGAAAAGGATATTTCCAGTGGAGAATATGATTTCCAGGACAATTCTGCCGGGTCAATATTGGTATCTATGGAAAGCTTATGAAGTGTACTACACATTAGCATTGCAAAAAGGATACCAAGTTCGGGCCGATTCCGCCGTATTTGGCAATTTCTGAAAAAATCCTTTGAAAAGGATATTTCCAGTGGAGAATATGATTTCCAGGACAATTCTGCCGGGTCAATATTGGTATCTATGGAAAGCTTATGAAGTGTACTACACATTAGCATTGCAAAAAGGATACAAAGTTCGGGCCGATTCCGCCGTATTTGGCAATTTCTGAAAAAATCCTTTGAAAAGGATATTTCCAGTGGAGAATATGATTTCCAGGACAATTCTGCCGGGTCAATATTGGTATCTATGGAAAGCTTATGAAGTGTACTACACATTAGCATTGCAAAAAGGATACCAAGTTCGGGCCGATTCCGCCGTATTTGGCAATTTCTGAAAAAATCCTTTGAAAAGGATATTTCCAGTGGAGAATATGATTTCCAGGACAATTCTGCCGGGTCAATATTGGTATCTATGGAAAGCTTATGAAGTGTACTACACATTAGCATTGCAAAAAGGATACCAAGTTCGGGCCGATTCCGCCGTATTTGGCAATTTCTGAAAAAATCCTTTGAAAAGGATATTTCCAGTGGAGAATATGATTTCCAGGACAATTCTGCCGGGTCAATATTGGTATCTATGGAAAGCTTATGAAGTGTACTACACATTAGCATTGCAAAAAGGATACCAAGTTCGGGCCGATTCCGCCGTATTTGGCAATTTCTGAAAAAATCCTTTGAAAAGGATATTTCCAGTGGAGAATATGATTTCCAGGACAATTCTGCCGGGTCAATATTGGTATCTATGGAAAGCTTATGAAGTGTACTACACAATAGCATTGCAAAAGGAATACAAGGTTTGAGTAGATTCCGCCCTAAAACTTCTTTCCTTGAGAGTAAACTTTATGTCTCTTAATTATCATTTATTCCACGTAGTGAAAAAGCTTCTCTTCATTTTTGGTTCTTAGAACCAGAATAATAATTTACAAACATTTATTTTTTTAAAGCAGTTATTTAAGCAATTTTATAAATTTACATGTATATATCTAAAGGTTCACCCAAATCCAAATTTTAAAAATTTCCATTTAGCACACATTATTTCCATAAGTACCTTCCTAAACCATCTAATATACCAGTTATATTCCAAAACCGTTTCAGAAAGCTAAATTGGACGACTTTGTTAAAAACGCCTATTATCCTGTAAAGACCACTGTGCGAAAATTATCAAAGATGGGCGGATGAAACTGGGCTTAAATGAAAGGTCTGCAGGAGTACTTTAAGGCCATATACCAGTTATATTCAAAAACCGTTTCAGAACGCTAAATTGTTATGGGCATGCACTGGTGGCCAAAATTAAAGCAACTGAAATGCGTTGGGTTTTTAAGTGGTGACTAATCTGAAATTCTGAAAGTTTTAAGCTATTGGGAAGAAAATTCCTTCTTTTTGTGGACAATGTAATGAAATGAAATTTAAACCAGTAAGGAAAGTAGTAAAGTGATACCCTTCACCACTATGGGTGTATTAAAAAGATGCATCCTAACAGAAGGGCCATTAATATGAAATTGGATGAACTAATTCAGTACGCTATGCCAAATTTCGTGCAAATCGGAAGATATATAGGGACTTTGGTACACGATTTACGTGAAATCGGACGAAAATATATATGGGAGCTATATCTAAATCTGAATCGATTTTCCCAATTTCAATAGGGTTCGTCCTTGGGCCAAATAGGCTAGCTGTGCCAAATTTCATCCAATTCGGATCATAAATGCGACCTGTACTTTGTTTACAATTTAACATGGACAGACAGACGGACGGACGGACATGCATAAATCGACTTAGAAAGTGATTCTATGCATATTCTCAAAAGGAACCATGTGTCTATCTCGTTTGCTTTTGCCTGTTACAAACATATGCACAAAGACATAATACCCTGTACCACAGTGTGGTGAAGGGTATAAAAAATAAAAATTCGATTTATTGCTGGCATTTTATTACCAAAATTATTGAACCAATTTATTGTACTTCGGTTAAATGAAACATATATCAATTATTCGGACTTGCCATTATTGAAACGCACGGATAATTGAAACAAATTCACTGCATTCGGCCACTTTCAAATAAGCGGATTGTACTGTAAAACTTATCCATATTGCATTCTTGGATGTCACATGTTTTCCAATGGTCTATTTATAGCTCTTTATATTAGTGCGTGTGCGTGTGTGGATTCAACACACAAAATATGCGCTCACTGAGAGAGCGCGTTAAGGGTTGTTTATTACCAAAAACAAAAATGTAACGTTCGCTATTTGTCGTTGTCGCATAGCAACGAAAAGCTACTGATCTCATCGGAACGAAAACAAAACAAGCATCATATTACTTTACGTACAGAAAGTGCGGTGGCTCAGTTGGTAAGCGCGTTAGTTTTTTGACAATTCTTTGTTTAAACGTTGGGTCGTAGGTTCAAATCCCAGCGCAGGAGAACTTTTTTTTAATTTTAAATTTATTAAATCATATTAATTTTTTATATATATTTATTTTTCATATCTGAAAAACATAAAATTTTTTAAGCATATTTAAAATCAAAGACCTATATCCTTAATAAATACAATCATTTTGTGTATTCAAATAAAATATATATTTGTTGTGTTTTCCAAAAAAAAAAAAAAAAAAATCATATAGTTATTCAAAAAAAGTTTAATGTAATGAAACATTGTGATATTTTTATAAAAAATCTTGTGGTTTTTCGAAAAAATATGTTTATCCTTTAAACAGGACTTATGTTAAGTTTTCAAATACAGTTAAAACTCCCTAATCCGGATAATTGATTGTAGACCCCAATCCAGATTGCCGAGATTTTCGGACTATCGAATTTTTAAATTGGGTTAAATTTATATAATTTAATTAGTTTTATGTTTTTATTAAAAAATAAAATATGAAGTTTGAATATAATAGTAATATAATAACAATCTATAGAAAAAATCGACCCAAGGGTTCTCACGATATAGAAAAAAATCAACCCAAGGGTCTCACGAATTTTTTTCTATAGAAAAAAATCAACCCAAGGGTCTCACGAATTTTTTTCTATAGAAAAAAATCATCCCAAGGGTCTCACGAATTTTTTTCTATAGAAAAAAATCATCCCAAGGGTCTCACGAATTTTTTTCTATGGAAAAAAATCGTTCCAAAATATATATATAAATATAAAATATATATTTGTTGTGTTTTTTTTCCAAAAAAATCAAATATAGTTATTTTTTTCTATAGAAAAAAATTCTTAATTTTTTTCTATGAAACATTGTGATATTTTTTTCTATAAAAAAAATTCGTGAACCCTTGGGTCTTGTTTTTTTCGAAAAAAAAATGTGTTTATCCTTTAATCATGATTTTTTTCTATAAAAAAAATAAAAACTGCAAAAATATATTTTTTCAAATACAAAAAAATCAACCCAATCTCATAATTTTTTTTTGCCGAGATTTTCGGACTATCGAATTTTTAAATTGGGTTAAAAAATAATTTAATTAGTTCGTGAAAAAATTTTTTTTTTTCTATTTTTTAATAGTATATATAAAAAATTCTTTTTTTCTATAGAAAAAAATCAACCCTTGGGTTGATTTTTTTCTATAGAAAAAAATTCGTGATTTTTTTCTATAGAAAAAAATTCGTGAGACCCTTGGGTTGATTTTTTTTTTTTTTTTCTATAGAAAAAAATTCGTGAGACCCTTGGGTTGATTTTTTTCTATAGAAAAAAATTCGTGAGACCCTTGGGTTGATTTTTTTCTATAGAAACCTTTGGGTTGATTTTTTCAATTCGTGAGACCCTTGGGTTGATTTTTTTCTATATCGTGAGAACCCTTGTTCGATTTTTTCTATAGATTGTTATTATATTACTATTATATTCAAACTTCATATTTTATTTTTTAATAAAAACATAAAACTAATTAAATTATATAAATTTAACCCAATTTAAAAATTCGATAGTCCGAAAATCTCGGCAATCTGGATTGGGGTCTACAATCAATTATCCGGATTAGGGAGTTTTAACTGTATTTGAAAACTTAACATAAGTCCTGTTTAAAGGATAAACATATTTTTTCGAAAAACCACAAGATTTTTTATAAAAATATCACAATGTTTCATTACATTAAACTTTTTTTGAATAACTATATGATTTTTTTTTTTTGGAAAACACAACAAATATATATTTTATTTGAATACACAAAATGATTGTATTTATTAAGGATATAGGTCTTTGATTTTAAATATGCTTAAAAAATTTTATGTTTTTCAGATATGAAAAATAAATATATATAAAAAATTAATATGATTTAATAAATTTAAAATTAAAAAAAAGTTCTCCTGCGCTGGGATTTGAACCTACGACCCAACGTTTAAACAAAGAATTGTCAAAAAACTAACGCGCTTACCAACTGAGCCACCGCACTTTCTGTGCGTAAAGTAATATGATGCTTGTTTTGTTTTCGTTCCGATGAGATCAGTAGCTTTTCGTTGCTATGCGACAACGACAAATAGCGAACGTTACATTTTTGTTTTTGGTAATAAACAACCCTTAACGCGCTCTCTCAGTGAGCGCATATTTTGTGTGTTGAATCCACACACGCACACGCACACGCACTAATATAAAGAGCTATAAATAGACCATTGGAAAACATGTGACATCCAAGAATGCAATATGGATAAGTTTTACAGTACAATCCGCTTATTTGAAAGTGGCCGAATGCAGTGAATTTGTTTCAATTATCCGTGCGTTTCAATAATGGCAAGTCCGAATAATTGATATATGTTTCATTTAACCGAAGTACAATAAATTGGTTCAATAATTTTGGTAATAAAATGCCAGCAATAAATCGAATTTTTATTTTTTATACCCTTCACCACACTGTGGTACAGGGTATTATGTCTTTGTGCATATGTTTGTAACAGGCAAAAGCAAACGAGATAGACACATGGTTCCTTTTGAGAATATGCATAGAATCACTTTCTAAGTCGATTTATGCATGTCCGTCCGTCCGTCTGTCTGTCCATGTTAAATTGTAAACAAAGTACAGGTCGCATTTATGATCCGAATTGGATGAAATTTGGCACAGCTAGCCTATTTGGCCCAAGGACGAACCCTATTGAAATTGGGAAAAATCGATTCAGATTTAGATATAGCTCCCATATATATTTTCGTCCGATTTCACGTAAATCGTGTACCAAAGTCCCTATATATCTTCCGATTTGCACGAAATTTGGCATAGCGTACTGAATTAGTTCATCCAATTTCATATTAATGGCCCTTCTGTTAGGATGCATCTTTTTAATACACCCATAGTGGTGAAGGGTATCACTTTACTACTTTCCTTACTGGTTTAAATTTCATTTCATTACATTGTCCACAAAAAGAAGGAATTTTCTTCCCAATAGCTTAAAACTTTCAGAATTTCAGATTAGTCACCACTTAAAAACCCAACGCATTTCAGTTGCTTTAATTTTGGCCACCAGTGCATGCCCATAACAATTTAGCGTTCTGAAACGGTTTTTGAATATAACTGGTATATGGCCTTAAAGTACTCCTGCAGACCTTTCATTTAAGCCCAGTTTCATCCGCCCATCTTTGATAATTTTCGCACAGTGGTCTTTACAGGATAATAGGCGTTTTTAACAAAGTCGTCCAATTTAGCTTTCTGAAACGGTTTTGGAATATAACTGGTATATTAGATGGTTTAGGAAGGTACTTATGGAAATAATGTGTGCTAAATGGAAATTTTTAAAATTTGGATTTGGGTGAACCTTTAGATATATACATGTAAATTTATAAAATTGCTTAAATAACTGCTTTAAAAAAAATAAATGTTTGTAAATTATTATTCTGGTTCTAAGAACCAAAAATGAAGAGAAGCTTTTTCACTACGTGGAATAAATGATAATTAAGAGACATAAAGTTTACTCTCAAGGAAAGAAGTTTTAGGGCGGAATCTACTCAAACCTTGTATTCCTTTTGCAATGCTATTGTGTAGTACACTTCATAAGCTTTCCATAGATACCAATATTGACCCGGCAGAATTGTCCTGGAAATCATATTCTCCACTGGAAATATCCTTTTCAAAGGATTTTTTCAGAAATTGCCAAATACGGCGGAATCGGCCCGAACTTGGTATCCTTTTTGCAATGCTAATGTGTAGTACACTTCATAAGCTTTCCATAGATACCAATATTGACCCGGCAGAATTGTCCTGGAAATCATATTCTCCACTGGAAATATCCTTTTCAAAGGATTTTTTTTGCAGAAATTGCTTTCCCTTTTTGCAATGCTAATGTAGTACACTTCATAAGCTTTCCACATTATTGACCCGGCAGAATTGTCCTGGAAATCATATTCTCCACTGGAAATATCCTTTTCAAAGGATTTTTTCAGAAATTGCCAAATACGGCGGAATCGGCCCGAACTTGGTATCCTTTTTGCAATGCTAATGTGTAGTACACTTCATAAGCTTTCCATAGATACCAATATTGACCCGGCAGAATTGTCCTGGAAATCATATTCTCCACTGGAAATATCCTTTTCAAAGGATTTTTTCAGAAATTGCCAAATACGGCGGAATTGGTATCGGTAGTACCTTCATAAGCTTTCCATAGAACTTGGTATCCTTTTTGCAATGCTAATGTGTAGTACACTTCATAAGCTTTCCATAGATACCAATATTGACCCGGCAGAATTGTCCTGGAAATCATATTCTCCACTGGAAATATCCTTTTCAAAGGATTTTTTCAGAAATTGCCAAATACGGCGGAATCGGCCCGAACTTGGTATCCTTTTTGCAATGCTAATGTGTAGTACACTTCATAAGCTTTCCATAGATACCAATATTGACCCGGCAGAATTGTCCTGGAAATCATATTCTCCACTGGAAATATCCTTTTCAAAGGATTTTTTCAGAAATTGCCAAATACGGCGGAATCGGCCCGAACTTGGTATCCTTTTTGCAATGCTAATGTGTAGTACACTTCATAAGCTTTCCATAGATACCAATATTGACCCGGCAGAATTGTCCTGGAAATCATATTCTCCACTGGAAATATCCTTTTCAAAGGATTTTTTCAGAAATTGCCAAATACGGCGGAATCGGCCCGAACTTGGTATCCTTTTTGCAATGCTAATGTGTAGTACACTTCATAAGCTTTCCATAGATACCAATATTGACCCGGCAGAATTGTCCTGGAAATCATATTCTCCACTGGAAATATCCTTTTCAAAGGATTTTTTCAGAAATTGCCAAATACGGCGGAATCGGCCCGAACTTGGTATCCTTTTTGCAATGCTAATGTGTAGTACACTTCATAAGCTTTCCATAGATACCAATATTGACCCGGCAGAATTGTCCTGGAAATCATATTCTCCACTGGAAATATCCTTTTCAAAGGATTTTTTCAGAAATTGCCAAATACGGCGGAATCGGCCCGAACTTGGTATCCTTTTTGCAATGCTAATGTGTAGTACACTTCATAAGCTTTCCATAGATACCAATATTGACCCGGCAGAATTGTCCTGGAAATCATATTCTCCACTGGAAATATCCTTTTCAAAGGATTTTTTCAGAAATTGCCAAATACGGCGGAATCGGCCCGAACTTGGTATCCTTTTTGCAATGCTAATGTGTAGTACACTTCATAAGCTTTCCATAGATACCAATATTGACCCGGCAGAATTGTCCTGGAAATCATATTCTCCACTGGAAATATCCTTTTCAAAGGATTTTTTCAGAAATTGCCAAATACGGCGGAATCGGCCCGAACTTGGTATCCTTTTTGCAATGCTAATGTGTAGTACACTTCATAAGCTTTCCATAGATACCAATATTGACCCGGCAGAATTGTCCTGGAAATCATATTCTCCACTGGAAATATCCTTTTCAAAGGATTTTTTCAGAAATTGCCAAATACGGCGGAATCGGCCCGAACTTGGTATCCTTTTTGCAATGCTAATGTGTAGTACACTTCATAAGCTTTCCATAGATACCAATATTGACCCGGCAGAATTGTCCTGGAAATCATATTCTCCACTGGAAATATCCTTTTCAAAGGATTTTTTCAGAAATTGCCAAATACGGCGGAATCGGCCCGAACTTGGTATCCTTTTTGCAATGCTAATGTGTAGTACACTTCATAAGCTTTCCATAGATACCAATATTGACCCGGCAGAATTGTCCTGGAAATCATATTCTCCACTGGAAATATCCTTTTCAAAGGATTTTTTCAGAAATTGCCAAATACGGCGGAATCGGCCCGAACTTGGTATCCTTTTTGCAATGCTAATGTGTAGTACACTTCATAAGCTTTCCATAGATACCAATATTGACCCGGCAGAATTGTCCTGGAAATCATATTCTCCACTGGAAATATCCTTTTCAAAGGATTTTTTCAGAAATTGCCAAATACGGCGGAATCGGCCCGAACTTGGTATCCTTTTTGCAATGCCAATGTGTAGTACACTTCATAAGCTTTCCATAGATACCAATATTGACCCGGCAGAATTGTCCTGGAAATCATATTCTCCACTGGAAATATCCTTTTCAAAGGATTTTTTCAGAAATTGCCAAATACGGCGGAATCGGCCCGAACTTGGTATCCTTTTTGCAATGCTAATGTGTAGTACACTTCATAAGCTTTCCATAGATACCAATATTGACCCGGCAGAATTGTCCTGGAAATCATATTCTCCACTGGAAATATCCTTTTCAAAGGATTTTTTCAGAAATTGCCAAATACGGCGGAATCGGCCCGAACTTGGTATCCTTTTTGCAATGCCAATGTGTAGTACACTTCATAAGCTTTCCATAGATACCAATATTGACCCGGCAGAATTGTCCTGGAAATCATATTCTCCACTGGAAATATCCTTTTCAAAGGATTTTTTCAGAAATTGCCAAATACGGCGGAATCGGCCCGAACTTGGTATCCTTTTTGCAATGCTAATGTGTAGTACACTTCATAAGCTTTCCATAGATACCAATATTGACCCGGCAGAATTGTCCTGGAAATCATATTCTCCACTGGAAATATCCTTTTCAAAGGATTTTTTCAGAAATTGCCAAATACGGCGGAATCGGCCCGAACTTGGTATCCTTTTTGCAATGCCAATGTGTAGTACACTTCATAAGCTTTCCATAGATACCAATATTGACCCGGCAGAATTGTCCTGGAAATCATATTCTCCACTGGAAATATCCTTTTCAAAGGATTTTTTCAGAAATTGCCAAATACGGCGGAATCGGCCCGAACTTGGTATCCTTTTTGCAATGCTAATGTGTAGTACACTTCATAAGCTTTCCATAGATACCAATATTGACCCGGCAGAATTGTCCTGGAAATCATATTCTCCACTGGAAATATCCTTTTCAAAGGATTTTTTCAGAAATTGCCAAATACGGCGGAATCGGCCCGAACTTGGTATCCTTTTTGCAATGCCAATGTGTAGTACACTTCATAAGCTTTCCATAGATACCAATATTGACCCGGCAGAATTGTCCTGGAAATCATATTCTCCACTGGAAATATCCTTTTCAAAGGATTTTTTCAGAAATTGCCAAATACGGCGGAATCGGCCCGAACTTGGTATCCTTTTTGCAATGCTAATGTGTAGTACACTTCATAAGCTTTCCATAGATACCAATATTGACCCGGCAGAATTGTCCTGGAAATCATATTCTCCACTGGAAATATCCTTTTCAAAGGATTTTTTCAGAAATTGCCAAATACGGCGGAATCGGCCCGAACTTGGTATCCTTTTTGCAATGCTAATGTGTAGTACACTTCATAAGCTTTCCATAGATACCAATATTGACCCGGCAGAATTGTCCTGGAAATCATATTCTCCACTGGAAATATCCTTTTCAAAGGATTTTTTCAGAAATTGCCAAATACGGCGGAATCGGCCCGAACTTGGTATCCTTTTTGCAATGCTAATGTGTAGTACACTTCATAAGCTTTCCATAGATACCAATATTGACCCGGCAGAATTGTCCTGGAAATCATATTCTCCACTGGAAATATCCTTTTCAAAGGATTTTTTCAGAAATTGCCAAATACGGCGGAATCGGCCCGAACTTGGTATCCTTTTTGCAATGCTAATGTGTAGTACACTTCATAAGCTTTCCATAGATACCAATATTGACCCGGCAGAATTGTCCTGGAAATCATATTCTCCACTGGAAATATCCTTTTCAAAGGATTTTTTCAGAAATTGCCAAATACGGCGGAATCGGCCCGAACTTGGTATCCTTTTTGCAATGCTAATGTGTAGTACACTTCATAAGCTTTCCATAGATACCAATATTGACCCGGCAGAATTGTCCTGGAAATCATATTCTCCACTGGAAATATCCTTTTCAAAGGATTTTTTCAGAAATTGCCAAATACGGCGGAATCGGCCCGAACTTGGTATCCTTTTTGCAATGCCAATGTGTAGTACACTTCATAAGCTTTCCATAGATACCAATATTGACCCGGCAGAATTGTCCTGGAAATCATATTCTCCACTGGAAATATCCTTTTCAAAGGATTTTTTCAGAAATTGCCAAATACGGCGGAATCGGCCCGAACTTGGTATCCTTTTTGCAATGCTAATGTGTAGTACACTTCATAAGCTTTCCATAGATACCAATATTGACCCGGCAGAATTGTCCTGGAAATCATATTCTCCACTGGAAATATCCTTTTCAAAGGATTTTTTCAGAAATTGCCAAATACGGCGGAATCGGCCCGAACTTGGTATCCTTTTTGCAATGCTAATGTGTAGTACACTTCATAAGCTTTCCATAGATACCAATATTGACCCGGCAGAATTGTCCTGGAAATCATATTCTCCACTGGAAATATCCTTTTCAAAGGATTTTTTCAGAAATTGCCAAATACGGCGGAATCGGCCCGAACTTGGTATCCTTTTTGCAATGCTAATGTGTAGTACACTTCATAAGCTTTCCATAGATACCAATATTGACCCGGCAGAATTGTCCTGGAAATCATATTCTCCACTGGAAATATCCTTTTCAAAGGATTTTTTCAGAAATTGCCAAATACGGCGGAATCCACCCGAAATTGGTATCCTTTTTGCAATGCCAATGCGTAGTACACTTCATAAGCTTTCCATTGATACCAATATTGACCCGGCAGAATTGTCCTGGAAATCATATTCTCCACTGGAAATATCCTTTTCAAAGGATTTTTTCAGAAATTGCCAAATACGGCGGAATCGGCCCGAACTTGGTATCCTTTTTGCAATGCTAATGTGTAGTACACTTCATAAGCTTTCCATAGATACCAATATTGACCCGGCAGAATTGTCCTGGAAATCATATTCTCCACTGGAAATATCCTTTTCAAAGGATTTTTTCAGAAATTGCCAAATACGGCGGAATCGGCCCGAACTTGGTATCCTTTTTGCAATGCCAATGTGTAGTACACTTCATAAGCTTTCCATAGATACCAATATTGACCCGGCAGAATTGTCCTGGAAATCATATTCTCCACTGGAAATATCCTTTTCAAAGGATTTTTTCAGAAATTGCCAAATACGGCGGAATCGGCCCGAACTTGGTATCCTTTTTGCAATGCTAATGTGTAGTACACTTCATAAGCTTTCCATAGATACCAATATATTGACCCGGCAGAATTGTCCTGGAAATCATATTCTCCACTGGAAATATCCTTTTCAAAGGATTTTTTCAGAAATTGCCAAATACGGCGGAATCGGCCCGAACTTGGTATCCTTTTTGCAATGCTAATGTGTAGTACACTTCATAAGCTTTCCATAGATACCAATATTGACCCGGCAGAATTGTCCTGGAAATCATATTCTCCACTGGAAATATCCTTTTCAAAGGATTTTTTCAGAAATTGCCAAATACGGCGGAATCGGCCCGAACTTGGTATCCTTTTTGCAATGCTAATGTGTAGTACACTTCATAAGCTTTCCATAGATACCAATATTGACCCGGCAGAATTGTCCTGGAAATCATATTCTCCACTGGAAATATCCTTTTCAAAGGATTTTTTCAGAAATTGCCAAATACGGCGGAATCGGCCCGAACTTGGTATCCTTTTTGCAATGCCAATGAGTAGTACACTTCATAAGCTTTCCATAGATACCAATATTGACCCGGCAGAATTGTCCTGGAAATCATATTCTCCACTGGAAATATCCTTTTCAAAGGATTTTTTCAGAAATTGCCAAATACGGCGGAATCGGCCCGAACTTGGTATCCTTTTTGCAATGCCAATGTGTAGTACACTTCATAAGCTTTCCATAGATACCAATATTGACCCGGCAGAATTGTCCTGGAAATCATATTCTCCACTGGAAATATCCTTTTCAAAGGATTTTTTCAGAAATTGCCAAATACGGCGGAATCGGCCCGAACTTGGTATCCTTTTTGCAATGCTAATGTGTAGTACACTTCATAAGCTTTCCATAGATACCAATATTGACCCGGCAGAATTGTCCTGGAAATCATATTCTCCACTGGAAATATCCTTTTCAAAGGATTTTTTCAGAAATTGCCAAATACGGCGGAATCGGCCCGAACTTGGTATCCTTTTTGCAATGCCAATGAGTAGTACACTTCATAAGCTTTCCATAGATACCAATATTGACCCAGCAGAATTGTCCTGGAAATCATATTCTCCACTGGAAATATCCTTTTCAAAGGATTTTTTCAGAAATTGCCAAATACGGCGGAATCGGCCCGAACTTGGTATCCTTTTTGCAATGCTAATGTGTAGTACACTTCATAAGCTTTCCATAGATACCAATATTGACCCGGCAGAATTATCCCGGGAGACTTAATGGACATTGGACTTGTTCATCCAGTTGCGTTATTGGCACTAATTATTTTTCGCCAAAACTACCTTATAATATTTTTGAAACTTTAATAGATGAAATTATCCATCATAATATCTTTATTTAGTTTAATTAATATATGAAATTAATAATTTCATGAACAAATCATTATTTTTTAGTAATTTTAACGATAACAGAGGTCTGTTAACGACACTGTTAACCCTATGTTAACACTATGTTAAAATATCATAAATCCACGCCTCTATAAATCCACGCCTCTAAAAATGATTTTTAATAAATCCACGCCTCTATCGGACCTCTAAAAATGATTTTTGATAAATCCACGCCTCTATAGAGCCTCTAAGAATGCTTTTTAATAAATCTACGCCTCTATAGAACCTCTAAAAATAATTTTTAATAAATCCACGCCTCTAGGGTCCCCGAAAAAATTATTTTTAATAAATCCACGCCTTTATCGAGCCTCTGTAGGCCCTTGAAAATTTATTTTTAATAAATCCGCGTCTCTATCGAGCCTCTATAGAGCCTCCAAAAATTATTTTTAAAAAATCCACGCCTCTATAGAGCCTCTGTAGGCCCTTGAAAAATTATTTTTCATAAATCCACGCCTCTATAGAGCCTGCAAAAATTATTTTTAATAAATCCAAGCCTCTAGAAATGCCTTAATTTTTTTATAATTTTTTTCTAATTAAAATTAATTTAATTTTTTTATAATTTGTTTCTAATTAAAATTCTTCAAAACAACCATTAATCCATCACCTTAATTTCATTCGAAATTTTTTTCCACTAAATTATAGGCTTTAAAAATGTTCTGTCCCCGTTTGAGGTGGCACCTGTTTTGGTGACACCAATCCAAGCCATCAAGCCACCTACTTAGCCATTAAAATTACATTTTATTGCAGGTTGTTTTTGTTGTTGTTTTAATTGATGACTACTGGTGGCGGTGGTTAACCCACAAAACTACTGACCACCACCAACTAACATTTTTCGTTTTCGTTTAACTTGGCCAATTCTCATTTGCATAGATGAAACCTACTCTGGCTTAACACCTACTCCGCCAACACCTCCGACACCAACCTCTCAATCTCTCTCGTTCGGTCTGTAGTTTTTATTTTTCAATTAAATTGAAACCAGATTTCGCTTTAATGCCAATTTTTTTCTAGTTTTTTTTTTTCATTTTCATTCGTCAAAGAAAATTACGATGATGATATGTTGCAAAAAAAAGTAACTGGGTATTGAATTGAAACACATTTCATTTAGTTGTCAACTGGTGGTTTCCATTTTCCATTTCATATGAATTGTCGCATGGTGGTAATGTGATATTCAAATGATGGCTGGGGAGACTCAATACGGCTGGGAAGGCCAAAGTAAATATGATTGTGGTTTTCTCAATTTTTCAAGGCTCCATAGAGGCTTTTAAAAGGCGTGGATTTATTAAAAATAATTTTTCAAGGCTCCATAGAGGCTCTACCAAGGCGTGGATTTATTAAAAATAATTTTTCAAGGCTCCATAGAGGCTCTATCAAGGCGTGGATTTATTAACAATTATTTTTCAAGGCTCCATAGAGACTCCATCAAGGCGTGGATTTATTAAAAATAATTTTTCAAGGCTCCATAGAGGCTCTACCAAGGCGTGGATTTATTAAAAATAATTTTTCAAGGCTCCATAGAGGCTCTACCAAGGCGTGGATTTATTAAAAATAATTTTTCAAGGCTCCATAGAGGCTCTACCAAGGCGTGGATTTATTAAAAATAATTTTTCAAGGCTCCATAGAGGCTCTACCAAGGCGTGGATTTATTAAAAATAATTTTTCAAGGCTCCATAGAGGCTCTACCAAGGCGTGGATTTATTAAAAATAATTTTTCAAGGCTCCATAGAGGCTCTACCAAGGCGTGGATTTATTAAAAATAATTTTTCAAGGCTCCATAGAGGCTCTACCAAGGCGTGGATTTATTAAAAATAATTTTTCAAGGCTCCATAGAGGCTCTACCAATGCGTGGATTTATTAAAAATAATTTTTCAAGGCTCCATAGAGGCTCTACCAAGGCGTGGATTTATTAAAAATAATTTTTCAAGGCTCCATAGAGGCGTGAATTTATTAAAAATAATTTTTAGAGGCTCTTAAGAGGCATGAATTTATTTAAAATAATTTTTCAAGGCTCCATAGAGGCGTGAATTTATTAAAAATAATTTTTAGAGGCTCTTAAAAGGCGTGAATTTATTAAAAATAATTTTTCAAACGATTAAACCCTTTATTTTCGCCATATAAAACACTTTGCATTACTTGATCATGCCTGCTATTTATTTACATTCCTTCTCTATTGTTATTGTTGCTATTATTTATTCTAAACCACTAAATAAATGTCAATCCATCATTCTCACTTAAGCACCGTTAAACATTACTACTAACATAAAGCACAGGCATGAATGCTTTTGATTATCTTGTCTCTATTCTTCTACTGTTACAATTAACCACAAATCAAGAGCGAAAGAGAGAGAGTGCAGTCAGCCGGCTCGTGTCTCTTGTAAATTGCAAGCATGCTTGCATTTCTAAACAACAGCAACAACAACAGTAATACACAATGCCGTTTGCGGTAATGTCATTAACATCTCCAATAACATAGATCGATCCCCCACCTCTTCCCAGCCCACAATAACACCTTTGTTGTTGTTGTCTTTTCATCATCACCACAACCCACTTAATTCACTAAAATATAAACAAAAACTAACAATTGATGCAGAAAAGAATTGAGACATATAACGGGCATTCCCCAAGCAATGAGTAGGAGAGATAAAAAGGTGATGATGGGGAAATTGCAGGCAGTGGGAGAGAGAGAGAGAGGGGCGCTTATTGTTACGGTTATTTAAATTAGTCTAACCACCACACAACACTAATGATGACCTCTGTTACTGTTACTACTACTACGACACTACTACTAAGGAGACAAGCTCACATATATGGGAGCTTGACACAGTTATCTCTGCCATCATAACTAAAGAGGCGCTTTATGGGGTTATTATTAACTCCCCTCTCCCTCTCACAGTTGTATTAATACAAATTCCACTGCTTTATTGTTGGAAAATAAAAAACAATGTTAATAACGTTTTCATTGTTGTAAATATCTGTGAATGAACAATTAATATAGTTTTTTGTTTTAGTTATTGTTGTTGTAGTATTATGTGTGTGTGTGTTTCACAGAGACCTTGTTTTACTCTAGTCAAAAATATGATGGCAGTGAGTGAGGTGTTTTTTTTTGTTTGGTTGGGGCCAAGGTGTAAAATGATCTCTTTTCACACAGCATTTAGGTGGGAAAATAACGATGATGATTAATTTAATAGTCGAGTTAGGTGTTAGGAAAAAATGAAGAATTATTTGAATTTAATAAAAAAATATTTTTTTGGGTAACTTTGAGGCATAGATTTATTAACAAATATTAAGAAAAAAAATTAAATTGATCTAAATTAAAAATATTGTTATTAACAAATTTTATGTACATACATGTATGTGTGCTTATGTTCTAATCTATGTACATATTATGTATGTGTGCATTTGAATGCCTGCCACTGAGAAAAGGGCTGAAAAATAGCTTATTTGAAATTCTATACCAAAAATAAAATTCGAAGAAATAGAAACCATATTTTTTGTGTTTATTCAACAAGAATCAATAACAAATTTCCAAACAATTGTGTATGCTTTAATATTTTTTGGGGAATCAATGGACTTATTGTTGTGTTTACGCAATATTGGGTTCTTTTTCATTACTTTTTTATTTCTCTTTATTATTTTAGGATAACAGAATGTATGGAATTCTGGGCAATATTTTGTATTTATTAAATTTTTTTGTAAGCAAAAATTATTTTTAATATATCCAGGCCTTCAAAAATTTATTTTTAATAAATCCCGGCCTCCAAAAAAAAAAAAAAAAAAATTAATAAATCTAGGCTTCCAAAAAAATTTTCTTTAATAAATCCAGGCCTCAAAAATTATTTTTAATAAACCCAGACCTCAAAAAATTATTTTTAATAAATCCAGGCCCAAGAAAAAAAACATTTTAATAAATCCAGGATTTAAAAAATTTATTTTTAATAAATCCAGGCCTCAGAAAAATTATTTTTAATAAATCCAGGACTCCAAAAAATTTATTTTTAATAAGTCTAGGCTTCAAAAAATTTATTTTTAATAAATTCAGGCCTCAAAAATTTATTTTTAATAAATCCAGGACTTAAAAAATTTATTTTTAATTAATCCAGACTTCAAAAAATTTATTTTTAATAAATGCAGAACTCGATAAAATTTATTTTTAATAAATCCAGGCCTCAAAAAATTTTTTTTAATAAATCCAGGCCTCAAAAAATGATTTTTAATAAATCCACGCCTCTTTAGAACCTCTAAAAATGATTTTTAATAAATCCACGCCTCTATAGAGCCTCTAAAAATGATTTTTAATAAATCCACGACTCTATAGAGCCTCTAAAAATGATTTTTAATAAATCCACGCCTCTATAGAACCTCTAAAAATGATTTTTAATAAATCCACGCCTCTATCGATCCTCTAAAAATGATTTTTAATAAATCCACGCCTCTATAGAGCCTCTAAAAATGATTTTTAATAAATCCACGCCTCTATCGAACCTCTAAAAATGATTTTTAATAAATCCACGCCTCTATCGAAGCCCCTAAAAAATGATTTTTAATAAATCCATGCCTTCGAACCCCGAAAAATGATTTTTAATAAATCCATGCCTCTATCGAACCTCTAAAAATGATTTTTAATAAATCCACGCCTCTAAAAATGATTTTTAATAAATCCACGCCTCTATCGAAACTCTAAAAATGATTTTTAATAAATCCACGCCTCTATCGAAACTCTAAAAATGATTTTTAATAAATCCACGCCTCTATAGAGCCTCTAAAAATGATTTTTTATAAATCCACGCCTCTATCGAACCTCTAAAAATGATTTTTAATAAATCCACGCCTCTATCGAGCCTCTAAAAATGATTTTTAATAAATCCATGCCTCTATCGAACCTCTAAAAATGATTTTTAATAAATCCATGCCTCTATCGAACCTCTAAAAATGATTTTTAATAAATCCACGCCTCTAAAAATGATTTTTAATAAATCCACGCCTCTATCGAAACTCTAAAAATGATTTTTAATAAATCCACGCCTCTATCGGACCTCTAAAAATGATTTTTAATAAATCCGCGCCTCTTATAGAGCCTCTAAAAATGATTTTTAATAAATCCACGCCTCTATCGGACCTCTAAAAATGATTTTTAATAAATCCACGCCTCTATCGGACCTCTAAAAATGATTTTTAATAAATCCACGCCTCTATAGAGCCTCTAGAAATGATTTTTAATAAATCCACGCCTCTATAGAACCTCTAAAAATGATTTTTAATAAATCCACGCCTCTATCGAGCATCTAAAAATAATTTTTAATAAATCCACGCCTTCATAGAGCCTCTAAAAATTATTTTTAATAAATCCACGCCTCCATAGAGCCTCTAAAAATGATTTTTAATAAATCCACGCCTCCACAGAGCCTCTAAAAATGATTTTTAATAAATCCAGATATAACACTTTCAGTTCCTCTTTTATTTCTTAAGATTTCCCCCACACCCAACTCGGCTATTAAATTAATCATCATCATAATTTTCCCACCTAAATGCTGTGTGAAAAGAGATCATTTTACACCTTGGCCCCAGCCAAGCAAAAAAAACACCTCACTCTCTGCCCTCATATTTTTGACTAGAGTAAAACAAGGTCTCTGTGAAACACACACACAATACTATAACAACATAACAAAAACAAAAACTATATTAATTGTTCATTCACAGATATTTACAACAATGAAAACGTTATTAACATTGTTTTTATTTTCCAACAATAAAGCAGTGGAGTTTGTATTAATAAAACTGAGAGAGAAGGGGATGGGGAGTTAATAATAACCCATAAGGCGCCTCTTTAGTTATGATGGTGGAGATAACTGTGTCAAGCTCTCATATGAAAGCTAGGCTCCTTAATAGTAGCTGTCGTAGCAGTAGTAATAGTAACAGAGGTCATTATTAGTGTTGTGTGGTGGTTCAACTAATTTAAATAACCGTAACAATAAACACCCCTTCTCTCTCTCTCTCCAACTGCTATCAATTTCCCCTCTCTCACCTTATTATCTCTCCTACTCATTATGTGTTGGGGAATGCCCGTTATATGTCTCAATTCTTTTCTGCATCAATTGTTTGTGTTTGTTTATATTTTTCTGAATTAAGTGGGTTGTGGTGATGATGAAAATGCAATAACAACAAAGCTGTTATGGTGGCTGTGAAGAGATGGGGGGATCTATGTTATTGGAGATGTGTTAATGACATTACCACAAACGGCATTGTGTATTACTGTTGTTGTTGCTGTTGTTTAGAAATGCAAGCATGCTTGCAATTTACAAGAGACACGAGCCGGCTGGCTGCACTCTCTCGGTCGCTCTTGATTTGTGGTTAATTATAACAGTAGAAAAATAGAGACGAGACAATCAAAAGCATTCATGCTTTATGTTAGTACTAATGCTTAACGGTGCTTAAATATGAATTGTGAATTGACATTTATTTAGTGGTTTAGAATAAATAACAACAATAACAATAGCAATACATAATGGAATATGAAGGAACATGCATGCTCAACTTTTGAAGGCAAAGTGTTTATATGAAAATATAAAGGTTTGGTTGTAGAAAAATATTTTTAATAAATCCATTCCTCTGTGGGAATTATTATTTTTTTAAATCCACGCCTCTATGGGTGCTTCAATTTTTTTTTTTATAAATCCAGGCCTCTGGGAAGCCTGGAAAATTCGTTTTAAATAAATCCAGGCCTTTATAAAGCCTTCTACAATTATTTTTAATAAATGCACGTCTTGGTAGAGCCTCTATGGAGCCTTGAAAAATTATTTTTAATAAATCCACGCCTTGGTAGAGGCTCTATGGAGCCTTGAAAATTTATTTTTAATAAATCCACGCCTTGGTAGAGGCTCTATGGAGCCTTGAAAAATTATTTTTAATAAATCCACGCATTGGTAGAGCCTCTATGGAGCCTTGAAAAAATTATGTTTAATAAATCCACGCCTTGGTAGAGGCTCTATGGAGCCTTGAAAATTTATTTTTAATAAATCCACGCCTTGATAGAGGCTCTATGGAGCCTTGAAAAATTATTTTTAATAAATCCACGCCTTGGTAGAGCCTTGAATAATTATTTTTAATAAATCCACGCCTTGGTAGAGCCTTGAATAATTATTTTTAATAAATCCACGCCTTGGTAGAGCCTCTATGGAGCCTTGAAAAATTATTTTTAATCATTCCAAGCCTCAAAAATATTTTTTAATAAATCATTACCTCGATATGGCCTTGAATAAATATTTTTTTATTTATTTTTTTTTATTAATTTTCTTATTAATTTTCTTATCTACCTCTTGTCCGACACCATAAACCAGACCCTTCTGCAAGTATTCATTTCAAAAAAGGGTTCAATTAAATCCATTTTTTATTTTAGATAAGGCCATTTAATCTGTCTAGCCTATGAGACTATTTACATTCCAATATCTCTCCACTCTTATCGCGATCAGTATTTTTTTCCTGACTACGAAATTCCTTTTATATGACGCACTCAATTAATGATCCATCCATCGAATTCACACACACACAATCACACCTCTTAACACAAAAATTCCTCCTTGGATTAAGAAGAGTTGGAGATAACAAATTCCTTACTGTGATTAGTTTTCTTACTCTCTCCCTCTCCGCCTCACTCTCTACCTTAACCACAATGATTTATGGGTTTATCTGTGTTCTTCTCAAGTTGTGGTGCGGTTCTGTTCGGTTTTGTTTTGCTTCTTTTGATGGTAGAATGGCTTAAAACTCGTTTTCGTATTTTGTAAACAATGACATGCCTGGCCATGGCAAGCCTTTGTTTGTGTGTGTGAATGTTTACACACTTTCTTTGGAATTTTCTGTTGTTATTTTTGTTTTCCTTTTTTTGCGTGGACATTTTTCCCGTTGTATGATTCATACCATACAACCAGCAGCAACAGGAACAACAAACAGCCAGCAATCTGGCAACATTGTTGTTTGTTTTGGTCTGCTTGCCATTCATGGTGGTGCAAGATATGATCAATACCATTCTTCCCCTTTTTTTCCTTCTTGTTATCACAACTCTCTCCCTCTCTTGTTGAGAATTTATAAATCTTTCACCACCAACCACAACAGTTCACCAGCACACTGCTCTCCTCCCCTATTGGCACTTGCACAAGAACCTTTATAAGGTAAACATCGTGAAGTGTGTTAAAAACAAAAAGAAGACAAAGAAAGAAAAGAAGAATATCCCTGTAGGAAATGTCTACAGTAAATCAGTATTGACTTACTATTGACATCGTCACCAATACTGTTGACCGACTATACCCAACACAATGCATTTTACTATTGACATTTAACATGTGCTTGTCATTGGAAATGAACTAGTGACTTGGTCAGTAGTAAGTCAGTAGTTTTTAGATATAGACACAGCGTCGCATATGTGGACACGGTCAGTATTAAGTCAATAGTTTGTATATATAGACAAAAGGTCACATATGTCACTTGTAAATTTTTTATAATTTCTTTTGCTCAAAAATTTTTTCACCAATTAATTAATTAATTTAATTATTAACATTAATAACTTTAAACTCGCGTTTTTAACAAAATATCTGTCTATTGCCGCCAACATATTTATAATTAAAGAAAAAAAGAAGAAGCATAACCATGCTCAGTTGGTTGTTAACATAACAAATGCTTCTTCTTATTACATGATATGTAGACAAGTTGTAGAAAATATGGAGACATGTCGCCACAATAGTAGACAAAGGCGATACAACACCCCACATTTCCTTCAGGGATTTCACTGAAGAAGAGGAAGATACAGAAAATAATTAATTATTTTGTGTGTGTGTGTGTTTTTCTAATAAATTATTCTACCTGTGAAATAAAATATGTTTTAACTATAGTGAGTGTCATTAAAGGGAATGCACGATCTTGTTCGCACAAGAAATTAAAAACAAAGAGAGCGAAGAGCAGAGTCCTTCCACTGCTTGCATTAGTGTTTTACAAGTGGCTGATATAAACAACTGTTACATGTGTTAGAATATTGAGTGAAAGTAAATAACTAAGAGGAAATATTTATCCCCATGTGAAAGAGAGCGAGAGAGAGATTACCTACCCTCATAATAAAGAGCAATAGCATGTTAATAGGTATGTAATAAAAATATGTATGTTGTTTCTTAATGGATTTCTAAAGAATTTCTTAATGGTTTCTATTTCGAGGATTAAAAATGAGGAGTAGAATTATAAAAAAAAAAATAAATAAAAATATTTTTAAGGACTAACTGAGTAAGAACAAGTGAAAAAAACGTTAAGTTGAAATTGTAGGGAAAATACCAAATACAAACGGATTTATTTAAACCATTATGTACACCAAATAAAATTTTCAGCAATTTTTAATGGGGACTGATACTAATAACGCATGGTGGAGTATAAAATCCTCAAACTACTGCAATCTAGATTGCAAAGTTATATGAGGCTATGCTTAAAAGAGGGGCCAATATTGATTACATAGTGTAGGAATTAGCGAATATCAATTCTTCCCTTCAGGAATTATTATTATATGGAGGAGATGTCTGAATGCCTGCCGATATACATGAAATACACATTTCTGAAATTTTTATGGATATTTTTCCAAAAAAAAAAAAAAACACAAAAGTGGACCGATATTGATGACACATGGTAGGGTGGAACATCCCAAAAATACTGCAATTTTGAGGTTACAGCTAATAAGGCCATCACCACAGGTTTTATATTGTTCATTCTCGAAGCTCACGTTCTAATTTTTTTTTTATCTCGATATCCTACGCAGGTAGAATGATTACAACAAAGTCCTAAAACCCAACCCAAAACGCGGAACAAATCAGATAACAAATCAGATAATACCGAAAATTTGGGGATACCGTAATATGGGGACTACCCGAAAAACATACCTTTATTAATAATTTTTAGAGGAGAAGTTTGCTACCCAATAAGAACTCAAAATACTAAATTACAGCCAATTTGGTCGAAAAATACGATCCGAACCCCAAATAAATCGAAAATTTAGGGGTACCGTTATATGGGGACTACCAGAAAAAGTGGACCTATATTTCGAATTTTTAGTGAAGTAATTTGGAACGCGCCCAAGAATTTTAAAATACCGAAAATTGGGGGGGGGGGGGGGGGGTACACTTATATGGGAGCTATGCCTAAAATTGGACCGATGTAGCCCATCTTCGAACTTGACCTGCCTGCAGACAAAAGACGACTCTATGCAAAATATTGGCTATCTATTTCAATTCGTTTAGACGCTAGAGTGATTGCAACAGACAGACGGACATAGAAATTTCATGACTGGAGCTCTAATGGTTCACCCAATTCTAAATTTTATTCCAGAAGTTTTTAGGATTCCACCTTTCTATCGTTTCACCCACAATTCAAATTGTACCAAATTTAGTACATAGTAGTGCCAATTTCCAAAACTTCCTGCATCCCAGGGTTCCAACTCTATCGGTTCAACCACAATTCAAATCGTATAAAATTTAGTACACAGTAGTACCAATTTCCAAAATTTCCTACATACTCCAATTCTTCACCTCTACAGTGATCCAAATTTAGTACCATTTAGTACTCATCAGTATTAATTTCTTAAACTGAATCCTGACGCCAATTCCACACCCCTACAGTGATCCTGACTCGAAATTTCATTGATCCCGCTCTATCAGTTCACCCAAATCCAAACTGCACCGGTTATAGTACGATTTAGTACTTTTCGTACACATAAGTGTACAAATTTCCAAAACTACGTTCATATCTCAATCATACACTCCGACGGTAATGTTAAATTCAAATTTCAGGATTCCAGCTCGATTTGTATCTTCAAATTAAATTTGTACCAAATATAGTACCATGTAGTACTTTTCGTACACATGAGTAGTACACGCTTTCAAAACCGTCTCCTTAAATAGACCCTACATCTCAACACTTATTAGCATTTCAAATTTCAAGTGGTTAGCTCTATCCATTCACATGCTATGAAATTGTACTAAATTTAGTACATGTTAGTCCTTTTCGCATACTTATGTCCAAAAATCCTTTGCTATATCTATTCTACACTCCATCAGTGACCCTCATTTAAAATTTAAGAGTTCTAGCTCTACCGGTTCGCCAAATACAAATGGTACCACATTTAGTACTTTTCGTACCGTTCTAGTGCGAATTTCCTTATCTGTCACCTAGCTTCAGCCGTTTCGTCTGGGCGTTGATAATCTTTAAATCAGTCAGTCAGTCAATCACTTTACTCTTTTATTAGAATAGATATATTTTCCATGGCCTATAGAGGCGTGGATTTATAAAAAAATCAATTTTAGAGGTTCTATAGAGGCGTGGATTTATAAAAAAATCTATTTTAGAGGTTCTATAGAGGCGTGGATTTATAAAAAATCAATTTTAGAGGTTCTATGGAGGCGTGGATTTATTAAAAATATTTTTCAAGGGTATACATAGACCCAATTCTATTAAAATAGAAGAAATATTCATTCACATTAATTAAAGCACTCTCATCAAATATTTCCACAAAATTCAAGGCGTTAAAAACATATCATTATTACAGCAACAACAACAATAAAAAACACTCAATAATTAATAGACAACATATTTGTTGTGGCTCCTTCTGGCGATCATCATCAATATATAGCCTTTAGAAATATACATATTTGAGTACACAATAAAAATCAATCATTTGAAATTTCTATATGATTAATTATTAATTTTGAAATCTACAAAAAACACACACAAACATATTTCAGCAAATAATAATCCATGTAATTTTTTTTTTCAAAAATTCAAGTTTAATTTTGCTTGATAATCTACAAAAAAAAAAAATAATAATATTGGTGATTATGAAGACACTTTGTTGTTGTTGTCGACTCATTAATAAATAAATGACGAATAAACTACTCGTATTTTTGCTTTGATGTTTGGCTTAATAAAAAGCTGATCAAATATTCATCATTTCCCCCACTCACAAACAATCCATTCTCTCTCTTTTTTTGTCTGTTGGGGGAGAGAGGATGTCATTGGCTAAGCAAAAACATATTTTTGTTGTATTAGATGATAGATAATAACGATTAAGTTTTATTGTCTTCCTACCTCATTAATTTCAATATTCTACATAGTTCCTTCCTTTTCTCCTCCACCCCCTCTCACCCCTTTTACTCTTTAACCATGTTTTTCTTCTTCTTTGCATCACTCTTTGTCGTCTGTTAATCTCTTTGAATGCGGATCTCCATTGAAATTCTAATGAATTTCCTCCTAGGCAACAAAATTTACATGTATTATTAATTTGTTGTGCTTATTTGTATATGTGTGTATGTGTTTGTCAATTGTCAGAGAACGAGTGGGTGGGGGAGGAAGGCTCTCTGTGTTTAATGTGGGTCATTAGTTTCAGTTAGTTAAAATTGTTAATTTATTTATTGAATGTTTGTCACCACCACCACATTATTTCCAGCTCTTCTTTTCATTTTATATCTATTTTTTCTCCCTTCGTTTTAACATCCACATCCTTTAATTTGTCTTTATAATTTAGTTAAAGCTTGCTTGCTTTGCCTATTCAAATGGCTTTGGTCAATCATGCATTTAAATTTGTTTTCATTTTGTTGTTGTTTCTCTGTGCTAAACGGCCTCCTCCCTCTCATCATCTCCCACACTCTCATCCGTAATTTCCTCTCATAACTTAACTCATCATTAGCATTTCTCACCTGCCGTCGTCTTTATTGATATGGTCATGTTTATGAGTAGTTTGTGTTGTTGTGGCAGTGTTGTGCATAACAGGTTGTGTTGTGTTATTGTTATAGTTGTTGTTGTTGTTCTTGCTTTTATTGCTATTGTATGCCACCCACAGGCTGTGGGTGTTAAATTAAAATGTTAATCGTCATACCTTTTTGGTATTTATAGCGAGATTTATTTATAATCTCCAAATAAAAGACGAACGAAAAAGAAAACTATAACTAAAAATTGATTACTACAAATTGACAGATGAACGTCAGAGGGGTTTTGTTTATAGTTTACAATAAAAGGCAGCAGCACAGTGGGATGTTAAGGAGAAAATGTTATTAAAAAAAATTAAAAATAAAAAAAAATTAAAAAAATCATGTTATAAATAAAATAATTAAAAAAAAAAATAATTTAATAAATAAAACATAAATAATTTCAAAAATAAAAATATAATTTAAAAAATAATAAAATAATAAAAGCTTGGACAAAAAATCAAGCACCACATGAGGTGGCGTGGATTTATTAAAAATATTTTTTCCAGACACTATAGAGGCGTAGATTTAATCATAATATTTTTCCAGACCCTATAGATGCGTGGATTTATAAAAATATTTTTACAGGGTCTATAGAGTCGTGAATTTAATCAAAATATTTTTTCCCAGACTCTATAGAGGCCTGGATTTATTAAAAATATTTTGTCAGGGCTCTCCAGGGTCTACAGAGGCGTGGATTTATTAAAAATATTTTGTCAGGGCTCTCCAGGGTCTATAGAGGCGTGGATTTATTCAAAATATTTTGTCAGGGCTCTATAAAGGCCTGGATTTATTAAACATATTTTGTCAGGGCTCTATAGAGGCCTGGATTTATTAAAAATATTTTGTCAGGGGTCTCCAGTGTCTATAGAGGCGTGGATTTATTCAAAATATTTTGTCAGGGCTCTATATAGGCCTGGATTTATTAAGCGTATTTTGTCAAGGCTCTATAGAGGCCTGGATTAATTACAACTATTTTGTCAGGGATCCCCATTAAAAAATACTTTGTCAGGGCTCTATAGAAGCCTGGATTTGTCAGGGCTCTATAGAGGCGTGGATTTATTAAATTTTTTGTCAGGGCTCTATAAAGGCCTGGATTTATTAAACATATTTTGTCAGGGCTCCCCATTAAAAATACTTTGTCAGAGCTCTATAGAGGCCTGGAGTTGTCAGGGCTCTATAGAGGCCTGGATTTATTAAAAATATTTTGTCAGGGCTTCCCATTAAAAATACTTTGTCAGGGCTCTATGGAGGCCTGGATTTATTAAAAATATTTTTCAGGGCTCTATAGAGACTTGGATTTATTAATAATATTTTGTCAGGGCTCTATAGAGGCCTGGATTTATTAGAAATATTTTCCCAGGGCTATAGGGCTCTATAGAGGCTTGGATTTATTAAAAATAATTTCCAGGGCTCCAAAAGAGGCGTGGATTAATTAAACATATGTTTTCAATATTTTAGTTAATCAAAAATTCTTCTTCTTTCCAGAAAATCTCCTGCAGAACAGCTACAGCAATGGCAGCATTAGTGGTAGTACAACAGGCAGTGAAACGGGTGGTGGAACAAATTCCAGCAACCATATCGAACAAGATGATCCGGGGGATGGTTTGGGTCCCCTACCACCCAAATGGGAGACGGCCTACACAGAAAGAGGAGAACTATATTTTATAGAGTAAGTTCATCCCACAACAACAACTACAACAAATTGTAAGACATTTTTCTAATTGTCCATTTTTTCTGTTCTTCCCCCTTCAGTCACAACACCGGCACCTCACATTGGCTGGATCCCCGCTTATCGAAATTCCAAAAGAAATCTCTGGAAGAATGCACGGAGGGTGAACTGCCCTATGGTTGGGAGAAAATTGAAGATTCGCTATATGGGACCTATTACATAGATCATGTTAATCGGAAGACACAATATGAAAATCCTGTATTGGAGGCGAAGCGAAGGGCAGCGGAACAAAAACAAAATCAACAACAGCAGCAGCATCAACAGGCGGCGGCTCAGCCCCAAGCTCAACATCAACAACAGCAGCATCAGCAGCAACAACAACAACATCAATTACAACGTCCCCAAACCCCTTCCTCGTCGAGTGTTTTAAATGGCACGGGTGCTAGTATTGGCCTGAGTTCCGTATCCTCCGCATCCACTCTGTCCACCGTGGATATATCACAACGTGCTATGCAACCACCACCACCAATGGCCCAAGAACCACCCAAACACAAAGGAATGTTACCTTACAAATTTACGAGAAATCCTGCGGAGATGCAGGGTATGCGAATAAGCACAACGTTGTTAAAATCGGCCCGTGGCTTAGGCATAACTATTGTCGGTGGTGACGGTGATGGTGTCGAGGAATTTCTACAAATCAAATCGATTGTACCCAATGGTCCAGCATGGCTCGATGGCCAACTGCAAATGGGTGATGTCCTGGTCTATGTCAATGATACCTGTGTTTTGGGTTTTAGTCATCACGAAATGGTGAGTTTAATCTGCGGAACTTCTTTGACTTTTATTAAAGAATTCACTATAAGGCATAGAGAATTTTATATTCTGTGCGTAACACCTTGAAATAGTCGTCGTAGACTCCATAAAATTCCCCCCATCCTCCTTACCAGCTTTTTGTTAAAATCCCTATAATGATCGCAAATATTTTAGATAGAGCTTTGAAATTTATTTGTTTCAGGTTTTTAGTTGGTGAAAAACTTCTATTCCTAAAAGTTCGGAATCCTTCGAACCGATTTTAGGTATTTGATGCTCCTAAGCGAATTTTCCCCACCACTGAGGCTGCGATTTGTAATTTCAGGCTCTTGGTTGGTGAAAAACTTATTTTCCGAAAAGTTCGGAACCTTGTTAGGTAGAAAACTTCATCGCAGACAATTTCGTCTCAGAAAAGTTCGGAACCTTCTGTTCCGACCAATTTTGGGTGTTTTGAAGGTCCTATGTTTTTTTTCCACAAATGTGACTCTAATTTGGCATTCCGCATTCTTGATCAGCAAAAACCCCTTCGCAGAAAAGTTTCGATATAGGTCCAAGTTTTAACTTAGCTCCCATATAAATGTTCCGACTCATTCGAATTATTTTCAAGGTTCTAGCCTCATTTTTCAAAATATGTGGCTGTAATTTAACATTCCGGGTTCTTGTTGGGCAAAAAACTTCTTCGCAGAAAAGTTCGGAACTTTTTGGAATCGACTAATATTAGATATTTTGAAGGTGCTAGGTTAATTTTTACCACTGAAGATGCTAGAATTTGGTATTCCGTGATCTTGATCAGCAAAAAAGCCCTTCGCTAGGCTGATTTTGCAACTACTGTGGATGTAATTTGGCATTCTGGGTTCATTGGTGATGAAAAAAATTCTTCTCAGAAAAGTTCGGAACTTTTAGAACCGAACAATTTTTAGTATTTTGGTGGTCCCAGGACCATTTTTCCAAAATTTTGACCCCCCCCCCCCTCCTCATTTTCTTTTCAATCAGGCCAAACGATATTGAATGGATAAAATCGAAATTGTAAAAATTGAATATTTGGGATAACTAAAATTAATAAGAATTAAAAAATCGGATATTGGATAAGGATTGTAAGGTGTGGATAAAATTCAAAAATTTTGGATAAAAAAAATAAAGGTGTGGATATTTTTTTTAATTTTTGGAATAATTCTGAATTAATCACTAATAAGTTTGCATCAAATTTTCAATACTTTTGATAAAATTTCAAAAACTAACGGATAATATTTTAACAATAAACACTATATTAAACACTAACATAAATGATGCGGATGAAAATTTGGATAACAAAAATCGGTCACCACGAAGCTGTGGATAACACTTTAAAAACAAAAATTGGGATCGGATAACAAATTCAACAGGTTATTGAAAGGTGCGGATAATGCCCTAAACGGTTAATTTTAGGTGCGGATAATATTCTGAGTGATTATTTTAGGTGCAGATAAAATATTATTGGCTCGGATAATATTCTAAATTCATATTTTAGATGCGGATAATATTCTGAGTGATTATTTTAGGTGCGGATAAAATATTATAGATGCGGATAATATTCAAAATTCATATTTTAGGCGCGGATAAAATTTTATTGGCGTGGATAAACTATTATAGGCGCGGATAATATTCTATATGGCTATTGAAGGGACGGATACTATCTTAAGTGGTTTTTTTAGGTCCGGATAAAATCTAATTGGCGTGGATATTGAATGATTATTTTAGGTGTGGATAAAATATTATAGATGCGGATAATATTCTAAATTCATATTTTAGGCGCTGAAGGGGCTGTAATTTGAAATTCTAAGTTCTTAGGAGGTAAACAAACTTATGCACATAAAATGTTCGGTATAGGTCCAAGTTTTAAAAACAGTCTTCATTTAAAAGTTCCGCTCCTTTTTTATATTTTGATGGTCCTAGGACTTTTTTCCAACCGCTGTGGCAGTAATTCTGCATTTTGAGTTCTTGGTTGGTTGGCTTCTCAGAAAAGTTCGGAACATTAAGTCCAACCTAATTTGAGGTCTTTTGAAGGTCTTAAGTTCATTTTTCTAGAAGGCATTTCGGGTTTTTGGTGGATAAAAATTTCCTGCACAAACATTTTTCGGTATAGGTCCATGTTTTGAAAAATCCTCCATTTTAAGGTTAATTTCCAACCAATGTGGCTGATTTTCGAGTTATTGGTAGGTACAAAACTTTTTATAAAGATTCCGAATCGTAGGCCAGTGTTTTGAAAAAGCCTCCATATAAAAGTTCCGCCCCATTTTAAGAATTTGCATGGTCCTAGGACCATTTTCAACTAAGTTAACAGCATATTGAGTTCTGGGTAGGTACAAAACTTCTATAAAGGTCCCTTCCCATTTGCGATATGCTCAAGGTAGGCACAAAACGTCTGTGTGTAATGATCCAGCACCATAGGTCCATGTTTTGTAAAAGGCCTCCATAAAAAATTTCCGCCTTTAATATTTGCATGGTCCAAGGCACATTTTTCAATCCCTTCGATATGCTCAAGGTCTGAGTCGAATTTTCCAACCTGAGTGTCTGTAACATCGTATTTCATTTTCTCAAATATGTCGATGTATTGTGTATGCTCTCTTAATGGTGGAGGTTATAAGTTCGGCCCGTCCGAACTTAACTACTGTTTCATTGGTCTTAATTCCTTTTTCTTCTTCTTCTTCATTTTAGGTCAACATCTTCCAATCGATTATGGTGGGTGATACGGTCACCTTGGAGGTTTGCCGCGGTTATCCTCTGCCATTTGATCCCAATGACCCGAATACGGAGGTGGTGACGACCATTGCCGTCGATGGTCTG
>NW_026882163.1:0-38421 GCF_032173495.1 Musca vetustissima | reverse complement strand
AGCCTTCTATGGGTCCCAGGCTAAAAGTTAACATATATTGAACAGTTTTTGTAGGAACATTCCCTATCCACTGATAAAAAATACTAATATACTTGCAAAGGGTGGCGTAGGGGATGATAGATACCAAGCAACGGCTCTGATTGGCTTCAACATGGTGAAGTCCAGGTTTACGTGGTCCCTCTTGCATCTCAATTGTGGACATTGACCTCCTCGCGGTGCCACCTGGGGAGCTATTTTCATCACCCGATGAAATAGTGAGCTAATATGTGCCGCGAGTTCACCCATAAGAGCTATACCCACACTCGGAAAACCCCTCCTACTATGAAAAATCGACGGAAAAGAAAACCAAACCCACCTAATGTTGACGACCCCCGCAAACGTATAAATGACCATGATCTGAGAATCTGCATTTGGAATATGCGCACGTTGTACAGAACAGGCGCAGTTTTCGCTTTGGCACATGTACTCTTCTAGACCTTAAAAAAGGTCCTTTAAGAAATCCACGACTCTCGTAGGCCTTGAAAAAATGTCCTTTACAAGATCCTTATACGCCTCACACAAAAATTGTAACTTTTTATACCCTTCACCACACTGTGGTACAGGGTATTATATCTTTGTGCATATGTTGGTAACAGGCAAAAGGAAACGAGATAGACACATGGTTCCTTTTGAGAATATGCATAGAACAGTGCTGGGCAAAATTAAATTGAGAGCAAGTTTGTGCGAGCGTAACTGCGAATTCACAATTAAAAACGACTGACTTAAAGAGAAAGAAAGAGAAAATGTGTTTTCCCATCGACCCTCAGTTACGGT
The DNA here is from genome assembly GCF_032173495.1 of Musca vetustissima. Classification (NCBI taxonomy): domain Eukaryota; kingdom Metazoa; phylum Arthropoda; class Insecta; order Diptera; family Muscidae; genus Musca; species Musca vetustissima. The sequence continues at coordinate 37,608 of NW_026882163.1, read as the reverse complement.
AGCGTATATGGATAAGCATGCCTGGCATAGAATCACTTTCTACGTCGATTTATGCATGTCTGTCCGTCCGTCTGTCTGTCTATCCATGTTAAATTGTAAACAAAGTACCGCTCGCATTTATAAACCGAATTGGATGAAATTTGGCATATGTCACTTATTTGGTCACTTATTTGGCCCAAGAACCCTATTGAAATTGAGAAAAATCGGTTCAGATTTAGATATAGCTCCCATACATATTTTCGTCCGATTCAATGTAAATGGTGTCCCAATGTCCCTATATATCTTTCGATTTGCACGAAGTTAGGCACCGCGTAATGAATTAGGTCTAGAATGATGTGCGTTAGGTTTCCTGCAAATCGGTTGATATTTAGATATAGCTCCCATATATATTTTCGTCCGATTTAATGTAAATGGTCCACCAAAGTCCCTATATATCATTCGATTTGCACGAAATTTAGCATAGTGTACTGAATTATGTCTAAAACGTTGTGTGTTAAATTTTGTGAAAATCAGTTCAGATTTGAATATAGCTCACATATATATTTTCGTCCGATTTAAGGTAAGTTATGTACAAAAGACCCTATATATCTTTCGATTTGCACGAAATTTGGCATAGCGCAATGAATTAGGTCTAGAATGATATGTGTCAAGTTTCTTGAAAATCGGTCCGAATTTAGATATAGCTCCCATATATATTTTCATCCGACTTAATGTAAATGGTGTACCAAAGTCCCTATATATCTTTAGATTTGCACGAAATTTGACATAGCCTAATGAATTATGTCTAGAATGATGTCTGCTAAGTTTCATGAAAATCGGTTCAGATTTGTATAAAGCTCGCATATATATTTTCCTCAGATTTAAGATAAATGGTGTACCAAAGTCCCTATATATCAATCGATTTACACGAAATTTGGCACAGCGTACTAAATTAAGCCTAGAATGACTGTGCTACGTTTCGTAAAAATCGGTTCATATTTAGATATACCTCCCATATATATTTTCGTCCGATTTAAGGTAAATGGTGTACCAAAGTCCCTATATATCTTTCGATTTGAATGAAATTTGGCATAGTGTACTGAATTAATCTAGGATAACGTACTGAATAAAGTCTAGAACGATGTGTGTTAAATTTTGTGAAAATCGGTTGAGATTTCGATATAGCTCCCATATATATTTTCGTCCCATTTTAGGTAAATAGTGCTCCAAAGTCCCTTTATATACTTCGATTTGCACAAAATTTGGCATAGCGTACTAAATTGGGTCTAGCATGAAGATAGGTGAGTTTCGAGGAAATCGGTTCAGATTTCGATATAGCTCCATATATATATGTTGGTCTGATTTTATCGATTTGCACAAAATTTGGCACAGCGTTCTGAATAAAGTCTAGAAAGATGTGTGTTAATTTTCATGAAAATCGGTTCAGATTTAGATATAGTTCCCACATATAGATTATTTTTTAACAACACGGCGTACCGGTTAGCGTGTATCAATTTTGCTATAAATCGTTTTCCATAAATGTTCCCCATATTACGCAGACGGTTCTAAATCTGCTCGAATGGAGTTAAAGTTAGGACAGGTTGGAGAAAGAGGGCACATACACCAAAAATTGTTAGAATACATATGTACAATATACCCAAAGGGATGAAGGGTATCATATTGTCGGCCCAGTCCGACTTTACTGCATTCCTTACTAGTCCATTATATTAACTAACACATATGCCTCACATTACCGCACACACATACACACGTATTGTATGTTTATCAAAATATTTATTTATGTTCATCATGGTCTCTCTCAGCAAAAAATACCCCATGGAAAAAGTTTTTAATTAAATCTTTAATTAAAATACTTGACATTGCACAAAGGCGCAACAAACTGTTTTGTCATTGTTTTTTTTTTATTAACGGAGAGAGAAAAAATGTTACAAATTTTCCATAACTTTATAGAATTTTTTTCTAGCAAGCTAAAAAAAATTGTGGAAAAAATACAGTGTGCAGTGAACAAAAAAAGTTTCAGCCATTCATCCATAATTGCAATAGATTCCTTCTTGTAAAAATTGTTAGGTTTTTTTAGTCGTTCGTTCGCTCGCTCTCTACCTCTCTCTTTCTAGCTTTCCAAGCAAAATTCTTTATACCACCATGAACGTGAATGTCATGCCAAAATAAAATTATGACAGGCGGAATTAATGTTGTCGGACAGAAGCAGCAACAAAAGTAGCTGCTACTTTATGACACAATGTGGCAGGGAGTCTTAATGTTGCCACACACAAAGCCAATTGGTCTATAAAATATTTTTTTTTTTTCATTTTTTGTTCGGTTTGGTTCGTTAAGTTTTCGTTTTTCTATTATTAGTTTTTGTTGTTGTTCGAACAGAGCTTAAAAGCGGTTAATTGAATTTTGTAAAGAATTTTTAATGAGAAAATGTTATTGTCTGTGTATTTGTAAAAGCATTGCCGGGAAAAGTGGACAAACAAAGCGAGACCGACAAGTGCGGTTTTCGAGAAATATTTAATGAGTGGCAACTGACTGCGGGGGATTATTTTGGTAATTGTATTGCAATAATCGGAATAGAGTTATTGGTAATTTTTTCATTGGTAATTTATCAAATTTCCAATCAAAGGGAATATATTTTTTTCCATTGAAATTTTTTTAATTTTGAATTGTGGAGCTGGTGGAAATACACTTCTGCACCTTTTGTGGAGCTTGAAAAAAAAATTTCTATAAAAACCACGTTTATTGGTAGCTTGCTAAAATGTTGTTTAAAAAATACTCTTAAAAAAATCTACGCCTTATAGTAGCCCTCGAAAAAATGTTCCTAAAAAATCTACGCCATATAGTAACCCTCGAAAAAATATACTTAAAAATCCACGCCTCATAGTAGCCCTTGAAAAAATATTCTTTAAACCAGTAAGGAAGGCAGTAAAGTCGGACTGGGCCGACTATATGATACCCTTCACCACTTTATGTATATTGTGCATATGAATTCGATATTCTTGAAACTAAACACACCTCATTCTAGACGCTATGCCAAATTTGGTAGAAATCGAAGGATATATAGGGATTTTGGTGCAACATCCACATTAAATCGGACGAAAACATATATGTGAGCTATATCAAAATATGAACCTATTTTCAGGTTCAACTTCATTCATCATTCTAGATTTAATTTAGTACGCTATGCCAAATTTCGTGGAAATCGAAAGATACATAGGAACTTTGGTACACCATTTACAATAAATCGGACGAAAATATAAATGTGATATATATCTAAATCTGAACCGATTTTCTCGGAAGTAAACACACAGCATTCTTAACAAAATTTAATATGCCATGCCAAATTTCGTGACAATCGAAGAATATATAGGGACTTTGGTACACTATTTACAATAAATCGGACGAAAATATATATATGAGCTATATCTAAATCTGAACCGATTTTCACGAAACTTAGCACACATCATTCTGGGCCTAATTCAGTACTCTATGCCAAATTTCGTGCAAATCGAGATATATATGGGGACTTTGGTGGCCCATTCACCTTAAATCGGACGAAAATATATATGAGAGCTATATCTAAATATGACCTGATTTTTTCGAAACTTAACACATATCATTCTGGGCTTAGTTCAGTACGACATGCGAAATTTCGTGCAAATCGAAAGATATATAGGGACTTTAGTGCATCATTAACCTTAAATCGGGCGAAAATATATACCGGAGCTATATCTAAATCTGAACCGATTTCCACGAAACTTAACACACAGCATTCTAGGCTTAATTCAGTACGCTTTGCTAAATTTCGTGCAAATCGAAAGATATTTAAGGACTTTAGTGCACCATTTACCTTAAATCGAAAGAAAATATATATGGGAGCTATATCTAAATCTGAACCGATTTTTCCCCAATATCAATAGGGTTCGTTCTTGGGCCAAACAAATAAGCTGTGCCAAATTTCATTCAATTCGGATCATAAATGCGACCTGTATTTTGCTTACAATTTAACATGGACAGACGGACGGACGGATTTGCATAAATCGACTCAGAAAGTGATTCTTTTCATATTCTCAAAAGAAAGCATGGGTCTATCTCGATTATTTTTGCTTGTTACAAACATATGCACAAAGACATAATACCCTGTACCACACTGTGGTGTAGGTTATAAAAATCCACGCCTTATGGTGGCCCTTGAATAAATATTCTTAAAAAATCCACGCCTTTTAGCCCTTGAAAAAAATTCTATAAAATATCCACGCATATTGTAGAGCTTGAAAAAATACTTACTTACTTAGCTGGCTTGTGATAGAACTTTAATTCCATAAGCCGAGCTTAGAAAAGATTTCCAGGCGCGTCGGTCGTTTGCACCGTTTTTCCCAATTTGAAAGACCATTTTCGGCAATGTTTTCTTCGATTTGATCTTTCCATCGTATTCTTGGCTTTACCTTTCTACGTAAATCATCAGATGGTTCGCTTTTATATGCCTTCTGGGCTGGGGCATCTTTATCCATTCTCACAACATGACCTAGCCAATGTAGTCGCTGCAGCTCAATACGTCTAAAAATGTCGATGTCCGAGAATAGCTGGTACAACTCATGTTTCATTCGACGGCGATATTTACCGTCAGCGCAGATCGGCCTATAGATCTTTCGGAGAATTTTTCTCTCAAACACTCCAAGAGCTGCCACATCTGCTGACGTAAGTACCCAAGCTTCAGATCCATATAATAGCACGGGTAGTATCAGCGTCTTGTAGAGTGTGAGTTTGGTCTGGCGGGAGGTGGCCTTGCTTTTGAGTTGTTTGCTTAGACCATAGTAGCATCTGTTGGCCAGCACTATCCTTTTCCGATGTCATTCGTTTTGTTTATGGCCGTACCAAGGTATATAAAATCTTTGACTACCGCGAAGATGTTGTTCTAAAGTCCACAGTTGGTCCGAGTCTACTGGACGTCTTGCGCGTCCATTATGTCGATGTCATCGGCGTAGGCGAGTAACATGTGTTTTTTGTGTACAGAGTGTCATTTCTGTTCACTTTTGCCTCTCGCATAACCTTTTCCAGTAGAATGTTGAAAAGGTCACACGACAAACTGGCACCTTGTCTGAATCCTCGTTCGGTATTAAAGGGCTCTGGGATGTCCTTTGCAACTTTAACTGCTGATCTTGTGCCTGTTAAAGTTATCCTGCATAGCCGAATTAATTTTGCAGGAATGTCAAACGCAGCTTTAAACACCTCTGAACGGATAGGGCTGTCGAATGCGGCTTTATAGTCGACGAATATATGGAATTTGTCGATGTGTTTTTCGTGGGATTTTTCCAGGATATGGCGCAGAGTGAAAATCTGGTCAATGGTGGATTTGCCAGGTCTGAAGCCGTATTCGTATGGTCCAATACTGTCATTGACCATTGGCTTCAGTCGTCTGGATTTTCCTGGCCTGAAACCGCATTGGTATGGTCCAATGATGGCATTGACCATTGGCTTCAGTCGTTCACACAGTACGCTGGATAGCACTTTATATGCGATGGGTAGGAGACTTATTCCTCTATAGTTGGCACATATCGTCTTGTCTCCTTTTTTGTGCACGGGACACAGGATGCTGAGCTTCCAATCATTGGGCATGCTTTCCTCTAGCCAAATTGTACTAATCAGCTAATGCATGCTCCTTACCAGCATCTGACCACCAGTCTTGAATAGTTCGGCTTGTAACCCATCGGCACCTGCTGCTTTATTATTCCTCAGCCGATTGATTGCTATTCTGACTTCATCTTGGCTAGGTGGTATACACTCTCTATACCATCATCTATTATTGGTTCTGGGGTATCCACTTCACTCCTACTATTAGATACCAGAAGTTTTTTGAAAATGCTCCTTCCAGATCCTCAGCATGCCGGCACCAAAGCCTTCGGTTTGGTGTTTTATCCGTTGGTAGAATTTTCGGACTTCATTCTGACTCCTATACATCTCAATTTGCTCATCCTCACGCTCACGTTTTTCTTGTTCTTTTTTCTGAAAATACGTTTCTCCTCTCTCCTTTTCTCCCGATAATTCTCCATCACATAACGTGTTGCTACTGTCTGCAGGGTTATCCTATACGCTGCGTTTTTCACTTCAGTAGCATTACGACACTCCTGATCGTACCATGGATATCTTGCTGGTGGTCTTTGGTACCCAAGTGTTGCTTTTGCTGCAGTTTGTAGGCAGTGGGCAATTCTCTGCCATTGTGCTTCTATATTATTATCGGGACGCCTATTGTAAAATTAAACAAAATATATTCTTTAAAAAACCCACGCCTATTTATACCCTTCACCACTCTGTGGTACAGGGTATTATGTTTTTGTGCATATGTTTGTAAAAGGCAAAAGGAAACGAGATAGACACATGGTTCCTTTTGAGAATGTGCATATAATCACTTTCTAAGTCAATTTATGCATGTCTGTCCGTCTATCAGTCTGTCCATGTTAAATTGTAAACAAAGCATAGGTCACTTATTTGGCCCAAGGACGAACCCCATTGAAATTGGGAAAAATCGGTTCAGATTTGGATATAGCTCCCATATATAATTTCGTCCGATTTAAGGTAAATGGTGTACCAATGTCCCTAATTATCTTTCGATTTGCACGAAATTTGGTACAGGGTAATGAATTAGGTCTAGAATGATGTGTGTCAAGTTTCCTGAAAATCGGTTCAGATTTGGATATAGCTCCAATATATAAATGTGTCCGATTTAAGGTAAACGGTGTACCAAAGTCCCTATATATCTTTCGAGTTGCACGAAATGTGGTACAGAGTAATGAATTAGGTCTAGAATGATGTGTGTCAAGTTTCCTGAAAATCAGTTCAGATTTGGCTATAGCTCCCATATATATTTTCGTCCGATTTAAGGTAAATGGTATACCAAAGTCCCTATATATATCTTTCGATTTGCACGAAATTTGGTGCAGGGTAATGAATTAACTCTAAAATGATGTGTGTCAAGTTTCCTGAAAATCGGTTCAGATTTGGATATGGCTCCCATATATATTTTCGTCCGATTTAAGGTAAATGGCGTACTAAAGTCTCATCGTACGCAGACGACTCTAAATATGCCCGAATGAAATTAAATTAATCATAGGTTGCACGAGGACATTAATATGTTCCTTCGAGGGAACATTGACATACAATTGTAAGGATACATATGTACAACATACCCCAAGTGGTGAAGGGTTTCATATAGTCGGCCCAGTTAGACATTACAACTTTCCTTACTGGTGTATTCTTTAAAAACTATTCTGTAAAAAATCTACTGTCCACTACACCGTCGTGTGTAAGCCTTTTATAAACCCTTAAATATCACCCACCAAAAATACGATTTTTTATTATCCTGTCAAATATAAATATTTAATAAAAAACATATTCCCCATACAATATGTTTCTCAATAACTTTTTTCTTTTAAACCACATTTTTTTTTTGCAGCAAAAAATGACATTTCTTTTTAGTGTATAGTTTTTGGAGAAAAAAGAATCACCAGTAAATCCTTTTACATTAAAAGCATTTTCTGTGAAAAGCATAATGTTGAGAGAGTAGAGTGGCGATTTTTTAATCCTTCAATATGCCACAAACAGGACATGAGGTTTTTGCTAAAAGTTGACACGACCATATCCGCAAAACCCAACTATATCACTTTACTGCCACCATATGGAGTTTGTGGTGGTGGTTATGCTCTGCCCAGCCAGGCAAATGAATCATCATAGTTGGTGGCCCGGTTTAGATGGAATCTTATGACATACAAAAAAAGAAAAAAAATAAGAAGAAAAAAAGAAACAGAAATAAATCTGTACTTTCTGTTGCAAAGGTTGATGTGTTGATACAAAACATTCCATTAGTGTTACACACTCACTCACACAGAGACACATAAAATGAAAGGATTTCCCCAAAAAAAGAACCCACCCGAGAAAGGACATGCCATTATAAAAAAAGTGAAAAAAGGGAATCCTTTTCCCAGTCAACTCTACACGTTGTGGTCAAGTAGATTTGCTTTTCATACTAAACAACTAAGATACGTGTGTGTGCGTTTATGGGTGTCTGTGTGCGTGTTTTACTTCCACCATGAAATGCCATTCTTTTTGACTCTTTTATGTCCTGTCCTGTTGTAACATGACATGTCCTTTTGTAATATGTTGCCATAAGTAAATCTATGCGAAATCTGAAAATGCCTTTTTGCAGCATGGATAAATACATCTATGACATGATTTGTTATGAAAAAACGAATGTTAACAAAGATATCAATATTGTATGCAATTCCAATTTGAAAGAGAATAAAATTGGAATAAAATATCCTTAGCAAATATTTGACATGGGTTTGACAATTGTCAGTTAATTTTATGGAAATTGTCAGAGAATTGCATTAAATCGATATGTGTTGGTCCATTGAGAATATTAACCAATATTTAAAATGTCTCAAATGTGTTATTTATACATTTCGTATTTTCATAAAGTGATAAGGATGTCACACAAGAAATATAAAAAAATTATCCTTACAAAAAATATTTAAAAAGTACTTTTTAAGAAGTCCATGTCTACGATAGGATATTCTTCACGACTCTTGTAGGTCTTGAAAAATATTCTTTTAAAAATCCACGCCTAGTATAGGTCCTTGAAAACAACTTCTTTTAAAAATCGAAGCCTTGTACAGATCCTTGAAAAAATATTCTTTAAAAAGTCCACGACTATGATAGGCCTTGAAAAAACATTCTTTGAAAAATCGACGCCAATTCAAAGACCTAAAAATATTCTTTTAAAAATCCAAGCAACTGATGGGCCCTGAAAAAATATTCTTTTAAAAATTGACGTCTCGTACAGGTCCTTGAAAATTTTCCGTTAAAAAATGCACACCTTGTACAGGTCCTTGAAAAAAATTATTTTAAAAGTCCCCGCCTTGTTGGGTCATTGAAACAATATTCTATAAAATATCCCCACATTTAAGAAGTTCATACGTTGTACAGGCCCTTGAAAAAATATTATTTTAAAATCCACGCCTTATATAGGTCCTTGAAAAAATATTCTTTTAAAATCCACGCCTTATATAGGTCCTTGAGAAAATATTCTTTTAATCTACGCTTTTTACAGGTCCTTAAAAAATATTCTTTTAAAATTCACGCCTTTTACAGGTCCTCGAAAAAATATTCTTTTAATCTACGCCTTTTACAGGTCTTTGAAAAAATATTTTTTTATTCGCCTTATATAGGTCCTTGAAAAAATATTCTTTTAATCTACGCCTTATATAGGTCCTTGAAAAAATATTCTTTTAAAATCTTTTAAAAATCCTCGCCTGTTTTAGGCTTTGAAAAAATATTCTTTTATTCGCCATATATAGGTCCTTGAAAAAATATTCTTTAAGAAGTCCAAGCCTTTTGCAGGTCCTTGAAAAAATATTCTTTAGGAAGTCCACGCCTTTTGCAGGTCCTTGAAAAAATATTCTTTAGGAAGTCCACGCCTTTTGCAGGTCCTTGAAAAAATATTCTTTAGGAAGTCCACGCCTTTTGCAGGTCCTTGAAAAAATATTCGTTAGGAAGTCCACGCCTTTTGCAGGTCCTTGAAAAAATATTCTTTAGGAAGTCCACGCCTTTTGCAGGTCCTTGAAAAAATATTCTTTAGGAAGTCCACGCCTTGTACAGGTCCTTGAAAAATATTCTTTAAGAAGTCCAAGCCTTGTACAGGTCTTTAAACAAATATTCTTAAAGAAGTCCACGCCTTTTGCAGGTCCCTGAAAAATATTCTTTAAGAAGTCCAGGCCTTTTATAGGTCCTTGAAAAAACATTCTTTTTAAAAACCACACCTTATACCGGTCCTTGAAACAAATATTCTTTAAAAATCATTGAAAAGACATTCTTTTAGAAATCCACGCCTCTTATAGGCCTGGAAAAAATATTCGTTATGAAATCCACGCCTCTTATGGGCCTGGAAAAAATATTCGTTATGAAATCCACGCCTCTTATAGGCCTGGAAAAAATATTCGTTATGAAATCCACGCCTCTTATTGATCTTGAAAAGATATTCGTTTAGAAATCCACGTCTCTTACAGGCCTTGAAAAAATATTCTTTTAGAAATCCACGCCTCTTATAGGCCTTGAAAAGATATTCTTTAAGAAATCCACGACTCTTATAGGCCTTGAAAAAATATTCTTTAAAAAATCAACCCCAATGCTAAGACTTGAAAAATTTTCTTTAAAAAATCCTTTATATTCTTTAAACCAGTGAGCGGAGCAGTATAGTCGGACGGGCCGACCATACTATACCCTACACAACTACCACGGAACTCGAATTTTCTGCGGATGTTTATTCCGAACCTGAGCAATATTTCGTGATGTTTACACCCTCTCTTCTCGGGTCTATGCTCTTCAGGCGTAAATCTATACGCTATAGGACACAAATTTTGTCATTTTTCACACAAAAGTCAGGGTCCATTTGCGGTCTCTGGAGCGACCAGAGTAACCGTCAAAAATTTAGTATTTGGTCCATTTCATCCCCTAAATATTAACCGATCTTTACCAATAGGGGTCTTCTTTGGCCAGAACCCATTCTACATGCAAGATTTCGTGAAGATTGGTCCATAACTGTGGCCTGTTCGTGTTTACAAATTATTATGGACAGACGGACGGACGGACACACATGTCTAGATCGATTCAGCTAATCGAGATATGACGATCGGTATACTTAAAGGTGGGTCTAGGAGCAATAATTCGCGGCGTTACAAACTTTTGGGGCTGCACAAATCTATAATACCCTGACAACATAGTTGTGTAGGGTGTAATAATCCCGTCTTGTATAGGTCCTTGAAAAATATTCATTTAAAAATTCACACCTATTAAAAGCGTGAATGCTAGGCCTTGAAAAATATTCTTGAAAAAATCCATGCCTCTGAAAAAATATTCGTTAAAAAGTTAACGCTATGAAAGGCATTCAAAAATATTCCTATATTAGGCCTTGAAAAAATTTTCTTTAAAAATTCCTCACCTATGGAAGTATATTCTTTAAAAATTTAACGCTATGATAGGCCTTAAAAAATATTCATTAATAACTCATGTTTATACATTTTCAAATCAACTATTCAAAATTATTCGTTTCTGAAACATCACCCCATAACTGAGACCTGACACATATCGATTTCCCTGACTGGCATTCGAATATTTCCCTTTCCGTCAATAAGTTCAACTGTTTTTTTATTTAAATAGAAAATTATGTGGCAGCTGTCATTCGATTGATGCTATTTTGAAGAGCAAATAAAATAAAATGCCTCTCCGTTTAACCCATTAAATAACCGATGTGAGCTTCCGATTCCACAAAAATAAGTATATCAGCCCCACTAAGTCCCCAAAAGGATTTCCGATGTTGACATTTCACATTTTTTACTTTTGAAATTAAATACTAGGTTTGATAGCTGAGGTGACACAAGGGTTAAATACTCATCATTTGAAAATCAATTGACAATGGATGTTAAGTTTAGCTGCATAGCAACAACAGCTTATGGTGTTGCTGTTGTTGCCTGACATGACATTTGTTGTTTGACTTTTTTATTCTCTTATCAATTGGCTAAATGACTGTCTGTGATGTATGCATGTCAATCAAATAGACAACTGCAAAAAAAACAAAAAGAAAACAGAAAAACGAAAAACGAAACGAAAGAGAAAATGGAAATGAAAAACAAAACTGCAAATGAGCAGCAATCTGAAAAATAACAAAAAAAAAAAGAAAAAACGAATAAAAAACAGAACCACACCAACTGCTGCAGTTTTCAAACTGTGGCACATAATAAAGAAATTCTTCTCACACACATACGCCCCCTCCCACACACACACACTCAAAGCAGCCATGAATTGAAAAACAAGGAGAACTACTATTCTATCGATGTGATAGATAAAGGATAAAAGGTTATACCATCAGAAATCATCAGTAACAGCTTAACAATTGGCAACAGAATGAGTGGTGGTGAGTGCAACAGATTTCACATATCACTCTTCGGGCTTTTGCGGAACCAATGGGGCAGGCGGGAAAGCAATAGAAAACAATATCAACATCGAGAAAAAAAACTACGCAAGTAAAAACTTTATTTCATTTCAACTGATGTGCACCCCCAACATCAGTTTAAATGAAATAAAGATTTCACTAAAAAAAATAGAGACATAGAGTCGTCATTTCCCATGATATGGGCTATCGGAAACAATGAAGTGTATGAAATCAAAACAGATATGAATGTGGATCATACAAAAAATTGAGTACGCATAGATAAAAATGAAAGATACGATGTGGAAAACAACTAATGATTGATGGGTTCCATAGTTCAGGGTCTTCTTTGACAGAAATGTTGGCATGTAAAAGGAAACGATGTAATGACAGCATATATATATTTTTAAATCCTGTCCAAAACTCCTTTGTTAGGAAGTGAAAAAAATACACTTTTCCTTTTTTTGGCCTTGGAGCGATCACAAATATAAAAACTGCCTTTGACAGGAGGTTGATTCGGTACAGTTATAACAGAACTATTTTAACAATGATTAAAATAGGCGTGGATTATTCAAAGAACGTTTTTTCAGGGTCTATAAGAGGCTGACTGTTTAAAGAAAACAATTTCAAAATCTTTCTTAAAGAATATTTTTTAAGGCGTATGTTTTTTAAGGAATATATTTTTAAAATAGGCCTGGATTTTTTAAAGAATATTTTTTCAAGAACCTAAACAAGCGGGGAATATTTTTTAAGGTCTTTCATAGGCCTGAATTTTTTAAAAAATATTCTTTCAAGGATCTCAGATAGGCGTTTATTATTTAAAGAGTATTTTTCAAGGCTTAAAATAGGCGTTGATTTTTTAAAGAATATTTTTAAGGCCTAGAAGAGGCGTGGATTTTTTATATCATACATAACTATGTTGTCAGGCTTTGTTCAGCCCCAAATATTGGTCTCAAACATATCTCGACTTTTTTAAGGGCCTATAAGAGGCTGATTGTTTACAGAAAGAAATATCAAGGTCTTTCATAGGCGTGGATTTCTTAAGAATATTTTTTAAGGCCTAAAATAAGCGTGGATTTTTTAAAGAATATTTTTTCAAGGACATAAATAAGGCGGGGAATATTTTGTAGGGTCTTTCATAGGCCTGGATTTTTTAAAAAATATTCTTTCAAGGATCTCAAATAGGCGTTTATTTTTTAAAGAGTATTTTTTTATGGATTGAAATAGGCGTTGATTTTTTAAAGAATATTTTTAAGGCCTAGAAGAGGCGTGGATTTTGTATACCCTACGCAACTATGTTGTCAGGGTATTATAGCTTTGTTCAGCCCCAAATATTGGTCTCAAACATATCTCGACTAGCTTACTTCATCTAGACATGTGTGTCCGTCCGTCCGTCTGTCCATTATAATTTGTAAAAACGATACACACCGCAGTTGTGGACCAATCTTCACGAAATTTTGCATATAAAGCAGGGATGCACGCCCTTGCACTCTAGCGGTCAGCTCAACTCACACGGATTCTTACGCTCATTTGTTTAGTTGTTTCTTCAAGAAGTAAACATGTCTATGCTGATGCGCATCATATTGCGGCCACGCTTAAGCGGTCCACACACATCAAACATGTACGTTTGATCGGTGTGAAGCTGATAGGCCACAAATGAATCAACAAAGCTTTATTGCGAATTTGGTTTTTTTAAAGAATGAAGAAGGTCACCGATAGTCACGACGCACAAAGACCGATCAATTTTATTTACTTCATTTTTTTTTAATTTAATTCACACCGATGGAAAGCACATGTCTAACGTGTCTGGCCCGCTTAAACTTTGTGTGCTAGTCTCACACATACATTTACAAATTGCCATCCCCTATTGTTTTTGGTAATATTGAGGGGATGAAATGACTCAAATACTAAATATTTGTCGGTTTTTCTGGTCGCTCCAGAGGCCGCAATTATTTCGTGAACATTGCGAAATTTAACATGGAGAATGGGATCGGCCCAAGAGTAAAAATACCTGTTTTGATAAAGATCGGTTAATATTTAGCCGGTCAAATGGACCCTGATTATACCCTTCACCACACTGTGGTACAGGGTATTATGTCTTTGAGCATATGTTTGTAACAGGCAAAAGAAATCGAGATAGACTCATGAATCCTTTTGGGAATATGCATAGAATCACTTTCTAAGTCGATTTTAAATTGTAAAAAAGTACAGGTCGCAGTTTTTATTCGAATTGGATGAAATTTGGCACAGCTCATTTATTTTGCCCAAGGACGAGCCCTATAGAAATTGGGACAAATCGGTTCATATTTTCGTCCGATTTAAGGTAAATGGTGCACCAAAGTCCCTAAATATCCTTCGATTTACACGAAATTTAGCACAGCATAATTAATTGGATCTAGAATGAAAAGTGCTAAACTTCGGGAAAATCGGTTCAAATTCAGATATAGCTCCCATTTATATTTTCGTCCGATTTTATGAAAATGGTGCACCAAAGTCCTATATGTATTTCGATTTGCACGAAATTTGGCGAAGCGCACAGAATTAAGTCCAGAACGATGAGTGTTATGATACGTGAAAATTCGTTCAGATTTAGATATAGCTCTCATATATATTTTCGTCCGATTTTAGGTATATATTACACCAAAGTCCCTATGGTATCCTTCGGTTTACACGAAATTTAGCATAGCATAATGAATTGGATCTAGAATGAATAGTGCTAAATTTCGGGAAAATCGGTTCAAATTCAGATATAGCTCTCATTTATATTTTCGTCCGATTTTATGAAAATGGTGCACCAAAGTCCCTATATGTATTTCGATTTGCACGAAATTTGGCGAAGCGCACAGAATTAAGTCCAGAACGATGAGTGTTATGATACGTGAAAATCGGTTCAGATTTAGATATAGCTCCCATATATATATTCGTCCGATGTTATGTAAATTGTGCACAATGCCAAATTTCGTACAAATCCAAGGATATAGATTTGTACGAAATTTGGCATTGCGTATTGCATGAAGTCTAGTTAAGTTTCGTGAAAATCAGTTTATATTTAGGTATTGCTCCCATATATATATATATATATATATATTTTCGTCCGATTTTATGTAAATGGTGCACCAAAGTTCTTACATATCCTTCGATTTGCACGAAATTTTTTCATAGCGTACTGAATTGAATCTAGAATGATGTGTTTTACGTTTCGGAAAGATAGGTTCAGATTTCGATATAGCTCCCGCATATACATATATATTCGTCCGATTTTACATAAATGGTGCACCAAACTCCTAATGTTTGTCCGATTAACACGACATTTTGAACAACGTTTTCTTACTTACGTTTTCATATATTATTTAGTAAACCATTACCACACTAGAGGGCGGAAATATAGCGATAATCGCTTTGGAATGTTCCATGAGATTCCAGTTATGGTCAAGGATAACGCCTATAATTTTCGGCGATGATCAGATAATAATTTTGGGATGAAGTGGACGGAAACTTAAATGTTTGTGTTTTTGCGAGTCGATCTATAGATCGAAATATTCGGAAAATATGTCAGTGTAAAGAAGAGGTGCTATTGACCTCTAATCGAGGCTAGGAAAAAACATCCGCAGAAAGTAAGAGTTCCGTGGTAGTTGTGTAGGGTATGGTCGGCCCCGTCCCACTATACTGGTGCGCTCACTGGTTTAAGAATATTTTTTCAAGGTCTTTCATAGGCACGGTTTTTTTAAATAAGATTTTTGCAAGGCATACCAAGGCGTGGATTTCTTAAAGAAGATTTCTTCAAGGCATACCAAGGCGTGGATTTCTTAAAGAAGATTTTTTCAAGGCATACCAAGGCGTGGATTTCTTAAAGAAGATTTTTTCAAGGCATACCAAGGCGTGGATTTCTTAAAGAAGATTTTTTCAAGGCATACCAAGGCGTGGATTTCTTAAAGAAGATTTTTTCAAGGCATACCAAGGCGTGGATTTCTTAAAGAAGATTTTTTCAAGGCATACCAAGGCGTGGATTTCTTAAAGAAGATTTTTTCAAGGCATACCAAGGCGTGGATTTCTTAAAGAAGATTTTTTCAAGGCATACCAAGGCGTGGATTTCTTAAAGAAGATTTTTTCAAGGCATACCAAGGCGTGGATTTCTTAAAGAAGATTTTTTCAAGGCATACCAAGGCGTGGATTTCTTAAAGAAGATTTTTTCAAGGCATACCAAGGCGTGGATTTCTTAAAGAAGATTTTTTCAAGGCATACCAAGGCGTGGATTTCTTAAAGAAGATTTTTTCAAGGCATACCAAGGCGTGGATTTCTTAAAGAAGATACCGTGGATTTCTCAAAGAAGATTTTTTCAAGGCATACCAAGGCGTGGATTTCTTAAAGAAGATTTTTTCAAGGCATACCAAGGCGTGGATTTCTTAAAGAAGATTTTTTCAAGGCATACCAAGGCGTGGATTTCTTAAAGAAGATTTTTTCAAGGCATACCAAGGCGTGAAGAATCCACCAAGGCGTGAATTTTTTAAAGAAGATTTAATTGAAGAATCCACCAGGGCGTGGATTTTTTAAAGAAGATTTAATTGAAGAATCCGCAAGGGCGTGGATTTTTTAAAGAAGATTTAATTGAAGAATCCACCAGGGCGTGAATTATAAAAAAAATATTTTTTCAAGAAGCCACCAAGGCGTGAATTTAAAAAAATATTATTTCACGAAACCACGGCTTGTAAATTCTAGAAAAAATATTTTTTAGGAATATTTTTTGAATTTAAATCTATCCGTAAATCAAAACGCCTCCAATTACAAAATACGGAATATATGCAACTTAAAGTGCATATGTGTGTGCGAGTGTGTCTCTTACTGCATCTACTACAGCATATTCTCTTCAATGGGTTTTCCTTTGCGAAATACGAATGCGCATACGAAGCATTTAGATAAATTGTGTCACAAGTATCCTTCGAAGTGCTGCTACTTATATTACTAGCTGACTGACGCCAGTTTTGCAAAAGTGTTCTTTGACAAATTATGTTTTAGCTAAAAGCACTTTTCCAACTGTAAGCTTCGGAAAAAACGGAAATGACAGCTAGCAAAAGAAAATGATGACGACAACGATGGTGGGAGGTAGGAGATGAGTACGTAGTTGGACGACAGCTATTGCAATTGTAAAAGGCGTTGGCGAATCATCATACCTTGAATGTTACAATTAAAGCTTTCTTTTTTCAATGAAATGTTGCAAGCACTTTATGCAACAAGACAGGCACACGCACACTCATACACATAAGAAAATAAATATGTGTGTAATAATATTTTGTCATAGAAAAATGTTAAGCAACGCATGAGTGATATCTCAATAAATGTTTTCATAAATTTCCAGGCGATGGAGGGAGGGGTAGGGTGGACGAGAGAGAGGAGAGTTGAGTGGTTTGGTTGATGGTTTGAATATAAAGAGAGACATGAAGGTTTAGTTGTAAGTGATAAGTTACTTGGCAGTTGATTAAGATATTCGCTGCAAGATGTTTAAACGCTTGGATTTTTTAAGTAAAATATTTTCTGAAGTTTTGCCATAGGCGGGGATTTTTCAAAAAATATTTAATATATATAGGGACTTTGGTGCAATAAATCGGACGAAAATATATATGGGAGCTATATCTAAATCTGAACAGATTTGCACGAAATTTAACACACATCGTTCTAGGCTTAATTCAGTACGCTGTGCCAAATTTCGTGCAAATCGAAGGATATATAGGGGCTTTAGTGCACCATTTGAATAAAATCGGATGAAAATATATATGGGAGCTATATCTAAATCTGAACCGATTTTCACGAAATTTAACACACATCGTTCTAGGTTTAATTCAGTACGCTATGCCAAATTTCGTGCAAATCGAAGGATATATAGGGACATTGGTGCACTATTTACCTAAAATCGGACGAAAATATATATGGGAGCTTTATCTAAATTTGAACCGATTTTCACGAAATTTAACATACATCGTTCTAGGCTTAATTCAGTGCGCTATGTCAAAGTTCGTGCAAATCGAAGGATATATATGGACTTTGGGAGCTATATCTAATATATGGGGGATATATGGGAGCTATATCTAAATCTGAACCCATTTTTCCCAATTTCAATAGGGTTCATCCAAATAAGTGAACTGTGCCAAATTTCGTCCAAATCGGATCACAAATGTGACCTGTACTTTGTTAACAAAAATACATGAACGGACGGACAGACGGACGGACATGCGTAAATCGACTCAGAAAGTGATTCTATGCATATTCTCAAAAGGAACCATCTCGTTTCCTTTTACCTGTTACAAACATATGCACAAAGACATAATACCCTGTACCACAGTGTGGTGAAGGGTATAATTACTTATACAACATTTGGTATTAATTTCCACAGTTAATTAACTAATAAACTACCCTTTAAACACATCACATCAAAAAGCAATTAAAATATAGCAACAATTTATTTTTATAAACAAAAAAAAAAATAAATAAATGAAATTTTATTAAATAAAAACAAAATATAAAGTGTATACCTTTTAAATTTTATATGCATAATCAATGGTCTGTGAAAATGTTGATTGAATGAATGATCTGTTGGATGAGTGGATGAATGAATGAAGTGGCTGGCTGGCTGAATGCTTACAAACAGGTAGCAACGATGTAAACAGCAGCAAACGTGGCTAAAAAACAGACAGTGGAAGAAATCAAAAAAAATATATTTCCAATTTTTTTTTAATTCCAAACGCAAATAATAAACTAAATATTTTGAAACCAGTGAGCGGAGCAGTATAGTCGGACGGGGCCGACCATACGATACCCTACACAACTACCAAGGAACTCTAACTTTCTGCGGATGTTTATTCTGAGCCTGAGCAATATTTCGTAATATTTGCCGCGACTTGCTCGACTAGAGTTCAACAGCACATTTTCCGAATATTATAAATATTCAGTACAGCCCTTCTAGTTACTTGTCAAGGTTCCTATATTCGACTATAAAACACAAAAAAATAAGTTTTCGGTCTACTTCATCCCAAAATTTTATTCTGATCATCATCGAAAATTATAGGCGTTGTCCTTGACCATAATTGGAACTTCATTGAAAATTTCAAAGCGATCAGCCCTATATTTTCGCCCTCTAATGTGGTAATGGGTTACTAAATAATATCTGAATACGTAAGCACCTGTAAATATTTAAGTGTAACTCCCACTGTAAAGGTCAACCACTCCTCAACTTATCGGATCTATATCCTTCAGGAGTAAATATATAAGCAACAGAATTCAAATTTTGTAATTTTTCACGCAAAAGTCAGAGTCCAATTGACCCTCTAAATAATAATCGATTTTTATCAAAGCAGACATGCTTATTCTTTGGCCCGATCCTCTTCTCGATGTTTGGGCCATAATTGCTGCCTCGGGAGCGACCAGAAAAACCGACAAAAATAAAGTATTTCTTCAATTTCATCCCCTACATATTAAGCGATCTTTACCAAAAACAATAGAGCTCTTCATTGGACAGAACACGTCCTACATGCAAAATTTCGTGAAGATTGGTCCACAACTGTGGCCTGTATCGTGTTTAAAATTATAATGGACAGACGAACATACATGTCTAGATAGACTCAACTAGTCGAGATATGTATATTTATCGGTATATTTAAAGGTGGGTCTATGGCCAATATTTCGGGGCGTTACAAATTTGTGGAGCTGCACAAAGCTATAATACCCTGACAATATAGTTGTGTGGGGTATAAATACAGGTCTCTCGACTTTTTATACCCTTCACCACACTGTGGTACAGGGTATTATGTCTTTGTGCATATGTTTGTAACAGGCAAAAAATAAAACGAGATAGACCTATAGTTCCTTTTGAGAATATGCATAGAATCACTTTTTAAGTCGATTTAAGCATGTCCGTCCGTCTGTCTGTCTGTCCGTGTTAAATTGTGAACAAAGTACAGGTCGCATTTATGCTCCGACTTGGATGAACTGTGGCACAAGTCACTTATTTGGCCCAAGGACGAACCCTATTTAAATTGGGAAAAATCGGTTCAGATTTAGATATAGCTACCATATATATTTTCGTCCGATTTAATGTAAATGGCGCACCAAAGTATCTACATATCTTTCGATTTGCACAACATTTGGCACCGAGTACTTAATTAAGTCTAGAACGATGTGTGCTAAATTTCGTGAGAATCGGTTCAGATTTAGGTATAGCTCCCATATATATTTTCGTCCGATTTTAGGTAAATAGTGCACCAAAGTCCCTTTCTATCCTTCGATTGGCACGAAATTTGGCATAGCTTACTGGATTGTGTCTAGAATGATGAGTGAGAAGTTTCGGGCAAATCGGTTCATATTTTTTCCGATTTTCCGATTTTATTCAAATTGTGCACTAAAGCCCCTATATATCCTTGGATACGCATGAAATTTGACATAGCGTACTGAATGAAGTCTAGGGTGAGGTGTGTTAAGTTTTGAGAATATCGGTTCAGATTTAGATATACCTCCCATATATATATTAGTCCGATTTTGTGTAAATGTTGCACCAAAGTCCCTATGTATCCTTAAATTTGCACGAAATTTGGCATAGCGTACTGAATTGAGTCTAAAATGATGTGTGGTAAGTTCCGGGAAAATCGGTTCAGATTTCGATATAGCTCCCACATATACATATATATATTTCTCCGATTTTACATAAATGTTGCACAAAACTCCAAATGTTTGTCCGATTAACACGAAATTTTGCACAACGTATCACATTGAGACTTGAATGAATGCAGCCACAGCTTCCATATGTTTTTCGAAAGAGCGTCTGATTGAGATTAAATTTTTTGCAGTGCGGCGTACCGAATGGCGTTTGTCAATTTTGCTAAATTTGTTCCGTGGTACGCAGACGACTCTAAAACTGCCCAAAAATAAATTAAATTTATCATAGGTTGCAGAAGGACATGAGTAAGTTCCTTCGAGGGAACATTGATATGCAATTGTAAGGATACATATGTACAATATACCCTAAGTTGTGAAGGGTATCATATTTTCAGTCCAGTCCAACTTTACTACTTTCCATACTGGTTTATATTTAAATCCAAACCTTCTTGAAAAATATTTTTTAAAAATCCAGAGCTCTCGAATTTTTGTTTAATCCACGCCTCTTATAATTCTCGTAACAAAATTTGTGAAAAATCCAGGGCTCTCGATTTGCTTTTAAATTCACGCCTCTTATAATTCCTGAAAAAATATTGCTGGCAAATCCAGGCCTCTCGATTTGCTTTTAAATCTACGCCTTCTTGATAAATCTTTTTGAAAAATCAAGGTCTCTGGATTTTTTTTAATCCACGCCAAATGTTGTTAACAAATCCACGCCTCTGTTCAGCCTTGAAAAAAATATTTTTATTTAAAAATCCACGCCTTTAGTGGAGCTCCAAAAAAAAAAATCTTTTGTGTAAATCATTTTATCCCTATATTGTTTTAAATTATTTCCACTGTGTTACAATACGCACAATTTGAATACCAGCTGCTTCATCTATTTACGAAAAAAAGAGTCCTGGTGAAGCTGCCGTTGTTGTTGTTGATATACAAAAACAACAACAACAAAACGAAAATACAAAGCGGATAACAGAATAAATACGTTTCTCATATATCTGCGAATTATCATATTAATTGAATGCAAATATTTTGTTTTTTTTTTCGGTTTTTAGAGGGGAAATGGAGGAAAACGAAGGTAAATACCAATAACGGTTATGAAAATATTGAATTGAGCTTATTGAGTCAAATCAATATGAATGGAAATTGTAATAGACATAAATTTAAATTTAAATTCATATCCGCTTACAAAGACATTTCAAATTAGCTAGAATTATTTCATAAGTCTACAAATAAAATTTTGAAGCGGATAATTAACACAATTTTAGGGGAATTTAAACAAAATTAGCAATAAGCCACTTAGGCATACGTCATTAAACATGTATGTATGTGTTATTCGAATGTTTAAATTTGGCCTACTACTGGGATTAAATTTTTGTATTATTTTTTTCATAAGAATTTCTAAACATTTATTGCCCGAAAAAAATATTATTCATAATACAATGAGATTTTATGATTAATATTTAGAACGACGATTTAGAGAATTATATATTTAGATTTGCTATGTAAATAAAAAATAAATTAAAACCACACACCAAAATGCAGTTTATGTACAACGTTATTTATTTATATAAATATATTTTTTTGCATTTAAATAAACAAATAGTTAAATAGAAATGTTTATCTAAACAAAAACGCCTACAAACAACAACAACAAAATAAATTTACATAATTTTGTGCAACAGATTTAATAGCTGGAGGGTCCATGTTGCATATGGATGGTTAATGGCGTTTGGTGTGGGATTTTCGTTGTAGCATAGCAGTAGAATGACAACTGAAATGGAAAACTAAAAACAAAATGATGAAATTAAAATAAAAACCAGTAAGGAATGTAGTAAAGTCGGACTTGGCCGACTATCTGATACACTTCACCACTTTGGTATATTCTACATATGTATCCTTACAATTGTATGTCAATGTTCCTTCAAAGAAACGTATTCATGTCTTTCTACAACCTATGATAAATTTAATTTCATTCGGGCAGATTTAGAATCGTCCGCGTACCATGGGACAAATTTATGGAAAACGATTTACAACAAAATTGATACATGATATTCCGAAAGCCGCACTTTTAAAAATTTAATTTCAATCAGACAACCGTTCGAAATACATATGGAAGCTATGGTTGCATCTGCACCAATTTCAACAAAGCGCTATAACGTCAGTTAAGTCTCATTTTGATACGTTGTGGAAAATTTCGTGTTAATTGGAGAAACATTAGGAGTTTGGTACGCCATATTTGTAAAATCGGACAAAAATATATATGGGAGCTATATCTAAATATGAACGGATCTTCACGAAACTTTGCACACATCATTCTAGACTCAATTTAGAACGCTATGCCAAATTTCGTGTAAATCGAAGAATATTTAGGGTCTTTGGTGCACCAGTTACCTTAAATCGGACGAAAATATATATGGGAGCTGTATCTAAATCTCAACCGATTTTAACGAAATTTAGCACACATCATTTAATGCTTAATTCCGTACGATATGCCGAAATTCATACCAATAGAGTTTTTGGTGCACCATTTACATTAAATCGGACGTAAATATATATAGGAGTTATATCTAAATCGGAACCGATTTTCATGAAACTTAACATACATCACTCTAGTGTTACTTCAGTAGGCTGTGCCAAATTTCGTGTAAATTGAAGAATATATAGGGTCTTTGGTGCACCATTTACATTAAATCGGACGAAAATATGTATGGGAGCTATATCTAAATCTGGACCGATTTCCAGGAAACTTAACACAAATCATTCTAGTGTTATTTTAGTACGCTGTGCCAAATTTCGTGCAAATCGAAAGGTATATAAAGTCTTTGCACCATTAACCTAAAATCGGGGAAAACTATATATGCGAGCTATATCTAAAACTGAACCGATTTTCACGAAACTGAGCACACATCATTCTAGTCTTAATTCAGTACGCTGTGCCAAATTTCGTGCAAATCGAAAGAAATATAGGGACTTTGGTGCACCATTTACATTAAATCGGACGAATATATATGGGAGCTATATCTAAATCTGAACCGATTTTCACGAAACTTTGCACACATCATTCTAGGCGTAATTTAGTGCGCTTTGGTGCACCACTTGCCTTCAGTCGGACGAAAATATATATGGGAGCTATATCTAAATCTGTACCGATTTCCACGAAACTTAACTACTATATATCCTTAATTTAGTACGCTATGCCAAATTTCGTGTAAATCGAAAGATCCATAGCGACTTCGGTGTACTATTTACCTAAAATCGGACGAAAATATATATGGGAGCTATATCTAAATCTGAACCGATTTTCACGAAACTTTGCACACATTAATTTAGTACGCTGTGCCAAAATTCGTGCAAATCGAATTATTTTCAGGGACTTTGACGCCCCATTTACCTGAAAT
The DNA here is from genome assembly GCF_032173495.1 of Musca vetustissima. Taxonomy (NCBI): domain Eukaryota; kingdom Metazoa; phylum Arthropoda; class Insecta; order Diptera; family Muscidae; genus Musca; species Musca vetustissima. The sequence continues at coordinate 13,596 of NW_026882163.1, read as the reverse complement.
CGGGGGAAACTATATACAGGAGCTATATCTAAAAAATATATAGGAGCTATATCTAAAACTGAACCGATTTTCACGAAACTTAACACACATCATTCTAGGCTACATTCAGTGCGCTATGCCAAATTTCGTGCGAATCGATAGATATTTCGGCACTTTTACGCACCATTTACCTTAAATCGAACGAAAATGTATATGGGAGCTACATCTGAATCTGAACCGATTTCCACGAAACTTAATAATGATCCATCATAAATTTAGTACGATATGCCAAATTTTGTGCAAATCGAAATATTTATAGGGACTTTGGTGCACCATTTACCTTAAATCGGGCGAAACTATATATGGGAGTTGTATCTAAATCTGAATCGATTTTCACGAAACTTTGCAGACATCATTTTAGGCTTACTTCAGTACGCTGTGCCAAATTTCGTACAAATCGAAAGGTATATAGAATCTGAATTGACTTTCACGAAACATAGTACACATCATTCTAGACTTATTTCAAAAGGCTATACCAAATTTCGTACAAATCGAAACATATATGGCACTTTGGTGCCCTATTTACATTAAACCGGACGAAACTATATACGGGAGCTATATCTAAATCTGAACCGAAGTAAGAACCCTTACTTGGGCCAAACAAATGAGCTGTGCCACATTCCATCCAAATCGGAATATAAATGCGACCTGTACTTATTTTACAATTTAAGATGGACGGACGGACATTCATAAATCGACTTAGAAAGTGATTCTATGCATATTCTCAAAAAGAACCATGTGTCTATATCATTTCCTTTTACCTGTTACAAACATATGCACAAAGACATAATACCCTGTACCACAGTGTGCTGAAGGAAAAAACTCAAGCCAACAATACTTAATCTATGATTGCTCATCGAGTTATGGGATATAGGAAATTTCGTACAAATGTGAATAAACATTTACATAGAAAAACCTCTGAAAAATATTTAAAAAAAATTCAAATATATGTTCTACCCAGTGAGCGAAGCAGTATAGTTGGACGGGCCGACCATGCGGTACCCTACACAACCACCACAGAACTCTATCTGTATGTGGTTGTTTACTTCGAACCTGGGCAATATTTCGTGATATTTGCTCCCTCCAGTCCGATTAGAAGTCAACAGCACCTGACATATTTTCCGAATATTATTATTCATATTTTCGGCCCATTATTGGCATCGACTCGAAAAAAAACACAAAAAATAGTATTCGGTCCACTTCATCCCATAATTATAATCTGATAATCACCGAAAGTTATTGGCGTTGTGCTTGACCATAGCTGGAACCTCATGGAAAATTCCAAAGGGATCAGCGCTATATTTCCGCCCTGTAGTGTGGTAATGGGTTACTATATCTGAGCGTAACCCCCACATCCGAGTACATACGACAATATATATATAGGTCAACCAGGTCAATTTAAAGGTCAACCACTCCTTTTGGATATACTATCAACTTCTCGGGTCTATGTCCTTCAGGAGTAAATATATACGCCATAGCATAGAAATTTTGTAATTTTCCCCACAAAAGTCAGGGTTCATTTGACCCGCTAAATATAGACAGATATTTATCAAAACAGACATGCATATTCTTTGGCTCGATCCCCTTCTTCGTGTACAATTTCGCGACCAGAAAACCCGACAAAAATTAAGTATTTGGTCAATTTCATCCCCTAAATATTAACCGATCTTTACCAAAAACAATAGGGGTCTTCATTGACCAGAACCCATCCAACATGCAAAATTTCGTGAAGATTTGTCCATAACTGTGGCCATAATGGACAGACGGACGGACATGCATGTCTAGATCGACTCAACTTGTCGAGATATGACGATCCGTATACTTAAGGGTGGGTCTAGGACCAATATTTCGCGGCGTTACAAACTCTTGGGGCTGCACAAAGCTATAATACCCTGACAATATAGTTGTTCAGGGTATAAAAATCCATGACTTTGGTAAACCTCTGTAAAATATTAAAAAAAATCAACCACGCCTCTTAAATGTTTATTAATAAAAAAATCCACGCCTTTTATTATACTTGAAGAATACTACGATTATTTAAATAAATCCACTCTTGACTAAGTCCTTAAAAAAATATATTTTTTTAAATCCACTATTACTTTTGTCCTTTCATTTTTTCAATCCATCCCTATGATAGTTAAGAAAATATTCTTTAAAAATTCACGCCTCATTTAGATGCTTCAAAATATTTTCTTTTAAAATTCATGCCTTATTTAGGTCCTTGATAATATACACGCCCTGTCTTGGTCCTTGATAAAATATCCTTTGAAAAATCCACGCCTCCTTTAGTCCTTAAAAAATATTCTTTAAAATAACCACTTCAGTGAAAGCCCTGAAAAATATTGATTTGAAAATCGATACGTATTCTCAAAGAAGTTTATGAATTTACTTTATTCCAACCCATAATGCATTAGATCATGTGCCAAAATGATATGTAAAGAAAAAAAAACAAAACTTTCAAAACTGAAATTTTATTACAATAATGCCATTGTGTATAGATACCGCCATACTTCCGAAATTACCACAATTGAATCTAATTTGTTATCCCATACAACCGATACCAGCATCACAATACAACACAACATACTACTACTACGAACATACATGTGCAAACACACACACTCATACACACCCACGCAACAAAGTTTGCATGTAACTATGACATCTGTCAAATTAACGCAATTCGTGCGGTTTAGTAATTTTGTGAAAGTGTCGATGTGTGTTTGCTTACCAATACATACTCATATACATAAATATAGTAGCTTAATGTCCTTGCAACGACATCCATACATGCACACATACATGCATACATATGTATGTAACATCCGGATATGTGGTATTTTAATTAGATAACATCTCAACAACATCAAACCGAGAAGGAAATACAAACAAAAATATTTGGTTGGCTAGAGTCGGTCGGTCGGACAAGCGGTTGGATCAAATTGATGAATTTCGAATTGTTTGCAAGCTTTTGAAGAAGTTATGTGTGTGTGCATGTGTGCAATTTTTGGGCAGTAATTTTTATTGTTGTTGTACTGTGAGCGGAATAGTGACCGGATGTTGATTTTTTGGGTGAAAAATTGAATTTGTGCCCCTACGAAAAAATATGTCACCACACCATTGATGTATGTATGCCTGAACGTTTTTATCTGACGATTTGTTATGGGGATTTATGTATGTGTGTATGTAATTAATGTATTTTTGTTTGGTTTTTTTCCTGCTATTTGTTATAACCACACAAAGTGAACATGACAAAATGTCCATCCATCCATCCGTCCATCCATTACAAAAGCCAGATATGTGACAATAGCTGATGGTAACTGAATTTATAAATATCGGAACTGATGTGTGTCGACGGCAACATTTTTTGGTATTTTGGGAAATAATGTAAAAGGGCGGAGGAAAAAATGTGACAACAAAATCCTTTATTTTGCATAATAAATGACACAATAAATGTTTGTTTAGAAAAAAAAAAAAAATAAAAACGTCAAGAGAAAAACTAATTTGCCAAATAATTGAATACTGCATGCTTGTCAAAAACAATGTAGGTCCTCAATACTGTAGGAGTAATTGATCTGCAAACATTAAAAAAATATTTTTCAAGCAGAAAAATAGGCTTGGAATTTTTAAAGATTTGTTTAAGCTCTCCAATAGGTGTGGTTTTTTTAAAGAATATTTTTTAAGGGGACCTACATGGATTTTTTTAAGAATATTTTTGAGGGGACCTACATAAGGCGTGGATTTTTTAAAGAATATTTTTTAAGGGTGCCTACATAAGGCGTGGATTTTTTAAAGAATATTTTTTTAAGGGGGCCTACATAAGGCGTGGAATTTTTTTCAAGAATATTTTTGAGGGGACCTACATAAGGCGTGGATTTTTTAAAGAATATTTTTTAAGGGGACCTACATAAGGCGTGGAATTTTTTTCAAGAATATTTTTAAGGGGACCTACATAAGGCATGGATTTTTTAAAGAATATTTTTGAGGGGACCTACATAAGGCGTGGAATTTTTTTCAAGAATATTTTTGAGTGGACCTACATAACGCGTGGAATTTTTTTCAAGAATATTTTTGAGTGGACCTACATAAGGCGTGGAATTTTTTTCAAGAATATTTTTGAGTGGACCTACATAAGGCGTGGAATTTTTTTCAAGAATATTTTTGAGGGGACCTACATAAGGCGTGGAATTTTTTTCAAGAATATTTTTGAGGGGACCTACATAAGGCGTGGAATTTTTTTCAAGAATATTGTTTGGAGACCTCTATAAGGCGCGCTTATATACCCTTTACCACACTGTGGTACAGGGTATTGTGTCTTTGTGCATATGTTTGTAACAGGCAAACCGAAACGAGATAGACCCATGGTTCCTTTTGAGAATATGCATAGAATCACTTTCTGAGTCGATTTATTCATGTCCGTCCGTCCGTCTGTAGATGTTAAATTGTAAACAAAGCACAGGTCGCAATTATGATTCGATTTGGATGAAATTTGGTACAGGTCAATTATTCGGCCAAAGGACGAACCCTATTGAAATTGGGAAAAAAAATCGGTTCAGATTTAGATATAGCTCCCATATATATTTTTTCGTCCGATTAGAGCTAAATAGTGCACCAAAGACCCTATATATCCCTCGATTTGCACGAAGCTTGGCACAGCATAATGAATTGAGTCTAGAAAGATGTGTGTTAAATTTCGTAAAAATCGGTTCAGATTTAGATATAGCTGCCAAATATATTTTCGTCTGATTTTAGGTAAATACTGCACCAAAGTCCCTATATATCCTTCGATTTGCACGAAATTTGGCATATGGTACTGAATTCAGTCTAGAACGATGTGTTCAAAGTTTCGTGCAAATCGGTTCAGATTTAGATATAGCTCCCATATATATTTTCGTCCGATGTAATGTAAATGGTACACCAAAGACTCTATATATCTTTCGATTTGCACGAAATTTGGCATAGCGTAACTAATTAAGTCTAGAATGAAGTGTGCTAAGTTTCGTGAAAATCGGTTCAGATTTAGATATAGTTCCCATATATAGTTTCGCCCGATTTTAGGTAAATGGTACACCAAAGCCCCTAAAAACCATTCGATTTGCACGAAATTTGGCATAGCGTACTAAATGAAGCCTAGAATAATGTGTGCTAAGTTTCGTGAAAATCGGTTCAGATTTAGATATAGCTCCCATATATAGTTTCGTATATAATGGTAAATGGTGTACCAAAGTCCCTTAATATCTAACGATCTGTACGAAATTTGGCACAGCGTAATGAATTGAGTACAGAATGATGTGTGTTAAATTTCGTAAAAATCGGTTCAGATTTAGATATAGCTGCCATATATATTTTCGTCTGATTTTAGGTAAATAGTGCACCAAGATCCCTATATATCCTTCGGTTTGGACGAAATTTGGCATGTCGTACTGAATTGAGTCTAGAACGATGTGCTTTAAATTTTCGTGAAAATCAGTTCAGATTTAGATATACTTCCCAAATATATTTTAAACCGATTTTCGGTCAATAGTGCACCAAAGTCCCTATATATTGGATTTGCACGAAATTTGTCATAGCGTACTGAATTGTGTTTAGAATGATGTGTGTTAAGTTTCCTGAAATCGTTCAGATTTAGCCATAGCTTATATATCTGGCCAAATGAAAATTTTAGTATCGGTTGCAGAATGACATGTATATGGATCCAATTTCATTTTACTGGTCCTTTGAAAATCCTCAGGAGATTCAAGAAGTGCCTCTTCATGACGAAAAAGTCACAGTTTGTTGTGGCGTTAGTGCGAAAACGGTCATTGGGCCGTTTTTCTTCCAAAATGAAAATGGCCATTCTGTTACCATCAATCAGAAGCGTTGTCGCGACATGATGACCAATTTTGTGATGCCAATTATTCGTCGAAAGCGTATGCGGCAGTTCTGGTTCCAACAAGACGGCGCTCCACCACACACAAGTCGCATAACAATCGATTTTCTGAAGAATTTGTTTCCGGGCCGTTTGATGTCGAAAAGTGGTGATTTGGACTGGCCACCGCGTTTGCCCGATTTGACTCCGCCTGACTTCTTCTTGTGGGGATATTTGAAGTCAAAGGTTTACGTTAACAAGCCAAGGACCGTAGAAGAGCTCAAGGACAACATTCGTGAAGAAATAGCCGCTATTTCGGCCGAAATGTTGGCAAAAACGATGGAAAATGCAGCAAAAAGGGCACAATACGTCATCAACGCCAGAGGCGGCATTTGAGAGATATCATATTCAAAAATTGATGTAAACAAATCTACTTGGAACAAATTAAATGATTAACATTGCCAACCGCCAAATTTTTATTTTTTCTTTGATTTTTTTAAGGAATATTTTTTTCAAGCTCCTTAATTAGCAGATTTATTAAGGAATATTTTTTCGGGCCATAAAATAGGCGTGGATTTTTCAAAGAATATATTTTCGAGCCATAAAATAGACTTGGATTTTGATAGAATATTATTCCAAGCTCTTTAGGTATTTCCCCATTTTGCAGGTACATCTATCATCCTAGCCTCATTTTCCATCCGAAAGGCCTGATCGGCAGTAGTTCGGTATTTCGTTCTATATTAAAGTCTTGAATAAATTTATTTTTTGGATTTAGAAAAATATACATATTTAAAGACTTTTACTGCATTCATTTTAAGTTCCCTCCATCCACCCATTACTAGAGACTAAACAAACAAGATTCAAATACAACAACAATAAAAGAAGTAATTAAATTACTATCTACTACAATAGCAGGCAGCATCAGCAAACGATATGTTTGTGTTTGTGTTTCAAATGACTTTACAGGTAGAAATCTGTTTCAAGTGTCGACCCCATGTCCCCAGCCGACCGTATCCTGCTCACAAAACAAATGCAACTTTCTCTAATGCTTAACTTTTGTTGTTGTTGCTGATGCTGCTGCCGTGTCGTTATCGTTGTATATCCCAATGGCCCAGTCGAGTGGAGGACACCAAAGTGCCATGGACAACTTATATGACATTAAGTGCAGCTTGTTACCTTTCAGGTAAAAACAACAGCAGGAGAAAAAACTTTCTAATGAAAGTACAATTAAACACATGAGGCGCATGGCTAATTGCCATAGAAAGGAGGAGAAAACTACAAAAAAAGAAAGAGTTTACCCACTGACATTAATGTGCGGAACAGTAAAGAAAGTGAATGTGGACGACTTAAATAATTACCTGCAAAATAAATATTGTAATGAAACTGAATTAGATACGAGCCTTAAAATCATGTTAACATTACTTTTTGTTTGCAGGACATGAATTATTAAGGATAAAGGATAAAAAGGGAAGGGAATATGAGATTTTTTTCTTATTTTTAGAAATTAACATATGGTGACCATTAATGCTATAGGACGCATTAAAAATAAATATTTTATATACTTTCGTATTAAAATTTCTATAAAAGGACTCATGTCCTTAAACTAAATTTTCTAAAAAAAACCCCTAATATTTTACATCTAAATAACTAACAAATTTCAAACAGTCTTAATATTGCAATCACATGTTTGTTTTCTTCCCCGTCTTATTACAACTTAGTATTCTGTCAAGGTTCTCCACATTGCTAAGAATTCCATAACTCTCCCATTCTCCTCCTTTTCACAACCATGCCGAGCATTTCATTCCCATTGCTCTTGCCTGTTCATATCACTGGTAATATTAATATTTGTATAAATGTTCATGCTTCATGTCCTTTTCATAGAAAAATTTTCAAGTATTTTTCAACAGTTTTTACTTGATGTTGTTGTCGTTGCATTTCTTGTTGTTGTTGTTAATAGCTGCCAGCTAAATATTCCGGCTTCTGTGTTTACGCAAAAAGTTAGTGACTCCTTTTGCGAAATTAAGTGCAGTAAACCGTAAGCCACTACAAGTGGCATCAACAGTGGAAGAACCAACAACAGCTACAACAACAACAAAGGCAACAAAAAAGTTTGTCTTTTATGTTCGAGTTGTGTTGTATGAGCATGTTCTAGTTAAATATACATGAAGATAAGCTTAGGCATAGTTTTTTTTTTCTATTTTTGCTACTCTCAAGTGCCTACGTGAATGCGTGATGTGCGGGAAAAGAAAATATTAGAGAGGGGTCATTAGTAGAGATTAAAAAAATATTCTTTAAAAAATATACGCCTTTTCCAGAGCTTGAAAAAATATTCTTTAAAAAATATACGCCTTTTCCATAGCTTGAAAAAATATTCTTTAAAAAATCCACGCCTTTTCCAAAGCATGAACAAATATTCTTTAAAGAAATATTCTTTAAAAAATCCACGACTATTGCAGAGCTTGAAAAAATATTCTTTAAAAAATCCACGACTATTGCAGAGCTTGAAAAAATATTCTTTAAAAAATCCACGACTATTGCAGAGCTTGAAAAAATATTCTTTAAAAAATCCACGACTATTGCAGAGCTTGAAAAAATATTCTTTAAAAAATCCACGACTATTGCAGAGCTTGAAAAAATATTCTTTAAAAAATCCACGCCATTTGGAGAGCTTGAAAAAAGCATTCTTAAAAAAATCCACGCCTATATAAGAGCTTGAAAAATATTCGTTAAAAATTACACTGCTTGTTTAGGCCTTGAAAAACATTACATAAAAAATCCACGCATATTGCAGAGCTTGAAAAAATATTCGTTAAAAATTCCACTCCTTATTTAAGCCTTGAAAAATATTCTATAAAAATCCACGCCTATTGTACAGCTTGAAAAAATATTCTATAAAATATCCACGCCTTTTCTACTTACTTACTTAGCTGGCTTGTTACAGAACGGCTGTTTCATAAGCCGAGCTTAGAAAAAGTTTCTAGGCGCGTCGGTCTTTTGCGCAGTTTTTCCAATTTGAAAGACCATTTTCGGCAATGTTGTCTTCGACTTGGTCTTTCCATCGTTTTCGTGTCCGAGTCTGCTGGACGTCTTACCCGTTGATACCATCAGCTTGGTCTTCTCGTCGTTTACTGCCAGACCCACTTTGGCAGACTCCTACTCAATTTGTTCAAAGGTGGCTGTAACCGCTCTCAATGTTCGGCCCATTATGTCGATGTCATCGGCATAGCGAGTAACATGTGTTGTTTGGTGTACAGAGTGCCATTTCTGTTCACTTTGCCTCTCGTAGGATGTTAAAAAGGTCAAACGACAAACAGTCACCTTGTCTGAATCCTCGTTCGGTATTAAAGGGCTCCGAGAAGTCCTTTCCAACTATAAGTGCTGATCTTGTGCCAGTTTAAGTTATCCTGCATATCCTGCCGTATTATTTTGGAGGAATGCCAAACGCAGACATGGCTTTAAACACTTCTGAACGGATAGGGCTATCGAATGCGGCGTTATAGTCGACGAATAGGTGGAATGTGTCGATGTGTTTTTCGTGGGGTTTTTCCAGGATTTGGCGCAGAGTGAAAATCTGGCCAATGGTGGATTTGCCAGGTCTGAAGCCGCATTGGTATGGTCCAATAATGTCGTTGACCATTGGCTTCAGTCGTTCACACAGTACGCTGGATAGCACTTTATATGAGATGGGAAGGAGACTTATTCCTCTATAGTTGGCACATATCGTCTTGTCTCGCACGGGACACACGGGATGATGAGCTTCCAATCATTGGGCATGCAGTCTTCTAGCCAAATTGTACTAATCAACTAGTACATGCTCCTTACCAGCATCAGACCACCAGTCTTTAATAGTTCGGCTTGTAACCCATCGCCATCTGCTGCTTTATTTTTCTTCAGCAGATTGATTGCTATTTTGACTTCATCTTGGCTAGGTGGTGTACACTCTATACCGTCATCTATTATTGGTTCTGGGGTATCCTCTTCATCGCTACTATTTGATACCATAAGTTTTTCAAACTGCTCCTTCCTGGTCCTCAGAACGTTGTCTGTATCTGTCACCAGGTTTCCTTCTTCACCTCTACAGGAAAATTTGCCTGCACCAAAGCCTTCGGTTTGGTGTTTTACCCGTTGGTAAAATTTTCGGACTTCATTCTGACGGCTGTACATCTCGATTTGCTCACGCTCACGTTTTTCCTGTTCTTTCTTCTTTTATCTGAAAATACGTTTCTCCTCTCTCCTTTTCTCCCGATATTTATCCATCGCATTACGTGTTGCTAATGTCCACAGGTTGTCCTATACGTTGCGTTTTTCATATCAGTAGCATTACGACACTCCTGATCGTACCACGGATTTCTTGATGGTGGTCTTTGGTACCCATGTTTTGGTTTTTTTGCAGTTTGTAGGGAGTAGGCAATTCTCTGCCTTGAAAATATTCTTTAAGAAATCCACGCCTATGGAAGGCATTGAAAAATATTTTTTAAAACATCCACGCCTATGGAAGGCCTTGAAAATATTCTTTAAGAAATCCCCGCCTCATGTAAGGCCTTGAAAAAATATTCTTTATAAAATCCACGCCCTTATTAACCCTTTAGGAACTATTCTTTAAGAAATCCACGCCCTTATTAACCCTTTAGGAACTATTCTTTAAGAAATCCACGCCCTTATTAACCCTTGAAGATATATTCTTTAAGAAATCCACGCCTATGGAAGGCCTTGAAAAATATTCTTTAAGAAATCCACGCCTATGGAAGGCCTTGAAAATATTCTTTAAGAAATCCACGCCTATGGAAGGCCTTGAAAAATATTCTTTAAGAAATCCACGCCTATGGAAGGCCTTGAAAAATATTCTTTAAGAAATCCACGCCTATGGAAGGCCTTGAAAAATATTCTTTAAGAAATCCACGCCTATGGAAGGCCTTGAAAAATATTCTTTAAGAAATCCACGCCTATGGTAAGCATTGAAAAATATTCTTTAAGAAATCCACGCCTATGGAAGACCCTGAAAAATATTCTTTAAGAAATCCACGCCTATGGAAGACCCTGAAAAATATTCTTTAAGAAATCCACGCCTATGGAAGACCCTGAAAAATATTCTTTAAGAAATCCACGCCTATGGAAGGCCTTGAAAAATATTCTTTAAGAAATCCACGCCTATGGAAGGCCTTGAAAAATATTCTTTAAGAAATCCACGCCTATGGAAGGCCTTGAGAAATATTCTTTAAAACATCCACTCCTATGGAAGGCCATGAAAAATACTCTTTAAGAAATCCACGCCTTGTATAGGCATTGAAAAATATTCTTTAAGAAATCCACGCCTTGTATAGGCCTTGAAAAAATATTCTTTAAGAAATCCACGCCTTGTATAGGCCTTGAAAAAATATTCTTTAAGAAATCCACGCCTTGTATAGGCCTTGAAAAAATATCCTTTAAAAAATCCACGCTTGCTTTGGTCCAAGAAAATTATTTTTTAAAAAATACCTACCCACCCTACTGTTCATTTTGCACACCCCAGTGGAGTACTCATACAAAATGCAAATATTTACATGTGTCACACAGTGATTACTAACAGTTTCCTCTGCCTCGGTACACATACAAAGAATCTGCTTAAATTCATTAAGACTGCAAAATTCAACATGGTCTATTGAAGTTTTGCTGGCAAACAGTTTGCCAAAAGAAGTGAATTTTTATTAAAAATGTTCGAACACACACACACGACAACGAATGTAAATATCAAATTTCATTTTGGGCTACATTTTAAATGAAATCAGCAAATTTGAGAATTTTTTGTTTGGGTTGCGGCAATTGAATACCGAACAGGATGTGAGTGCCGTGTTAAATTACCTAATTCCTATGCTCTGTCTGTCTCAGGTAGGTAGGTAAATTTTTTTTTATGGATATGTAAAATAATTTGAGAGAGTAGATGAATATAAATGTTTCCAGCACTGTATATGTGCATATTTTTGTAGGCAATAGTGGTAATGGCGCCCAACGTGTGGGCCCTATGAATTATTTAAAATGTCATTTTGAGATATGGGAAATAACTTAGGAGAGTTGACAATAGAATGGAGAAGTCAAAAATTAATATTTTAAACTCCTTTAAGAAACATATTTGTGGGCTATAATAAATGGCGCCCAACATGGGGCCCATGTAATTATTAAATATATATATATATATATATATATAATATAATTTGATTATGTTGGAATTATTTTATATAGTAGATATGTTAGATAGGCTGTAATTAATATTTAAATTGTATATTTGTGTGTCATTTAAATGGCGCCCAACGTGGGGCCCAACAAATTAATCTATTAAAATTTAAATTTTTGGTCACAAAGACCGCTATTTAAATTAAATAACAATTTTAAATGCCTATATTGCATTTTGGCCCGAAAAAATCTCCCTATGGCAAAAAATACAACCATATGGAATGTAATGTTATCTGTCACCAAATATTATGCTTTACAGCATTCCTGTCAAAAAATAAAACATTTTTTCTCTTTACAACAGTTTTTTTTATTTATTTTGTACAACTCAAATAAATATGAAAAACCCCAGTTGCCACTGACACCCAGGCATTTCAATTCCAGTTGGCCAAACAGATTCATAGATAAGAACTGCAGGACGTTTTTTGTTTATATTTTATTGATGTTGATTTTTTCACAATTTGCCGTTTCTTTTTTTTTTTCTTTTTTTTCGTCTGACATTTTTAATAACACCATTTTGTCGTTTGTTATTTCTCTCCCCGCCATTCTCTCCAATTCATTGCTGATAAAATGCAGACAAGTGCATTTAGCAATTTAACAAATTGATACTTACAACAAAAATCAAAAAAAAAGAGGTAACGATGGCAAAAAACCTCCTCGGTTACAGTTACAAATAAAATGTAATATTACAAATGGAAATTTATGTGTGTGTGGCCGTTACATTTATGACATGTCAATAATTTATATCGACAGCTTTTTTTTTCTATTTATTGTTAACAAAGAACGGAGACATCCAATCACCGAAGGAAACAGAGTCATAAAAATTCGATTGAAGTGGCCATTTATAAAAAACACTTCAGTAAGTGTAAAATAATATCACTCGAAATCGTAAAAGCCTGGCTGTAATAGCTAATAAATTTGAAAGAGTCAAAAATCAATAAAATGAATGAAAACAAGGACATCTAACATCCATAATTTATAAACAAAACGTATAGACTAATATAAGTGTGGGTTTCATAAAGAAACCAATAAGGAAAGTAGTAAAATCGGACGGGGCCGACTATATAATACCCTTCGCCACTTTTGCTATATTCAACAGATGAATCCTAACAAACATCGTATTTTTACGGTTGAAATTTGGTCCATAAACATGTCATTCTGCAACCGATCTTACACACATTATTCTAGACCTAATTCATTACGCTGTGCGAAATTTCGTCCAAACCAAAAGATATTAAATTTTTCACCATTTTAAATCGGTCAGATATATATGGGAGCTATAGCTAAATCTAAACCGATTTTCACGAAACTTAACAAACATCATTCTAGATCTATTTCAGTACGCTATGCCTAATTTCGTGCAAATCGAATGATATATAGGGACTTTGGTGGAACATTTACCTTAAATCGGACGAATATATATATGGGAGCTATATCTAAATCTGAACCGATTTTCACGAAACTTAACACACATCATTCTAGACTTAATTCAATACGCTATGCTA